>NC_142805.1:32290277-32590277 GCF_049724085.1 Artemia sp. Qi Xiang Cuo
CTTTGGCCTAATTTCATTTGAAAAAACTTGGATTTTATTTAATTTCTGTTTTTTTAAATCACGCCAGAAACCCCCCTCTGTGAAATCTTTTGTCCGGAAATCTCCCTCCCATTGGAAATTTTCTCCCACTCCCTCTTGAAGAATTTCTCCTGTGGAAAATCCCACCACTACAGAAAAATCCCCTAGATATTTCTAATCCCACTGAAAATTTCCCCCAGAATATCTCTGCATGTAAAACTAAATCGTCAAAGAAAAAGTAAGACAAATAAAAACAATTATGTAGGGAATTCTGGCAAATCCCCCCTCCAAAAATTTCCCCTGAAAAGTTCAACCCCAGAAACTTACCTCCCCAAAGAAAATCCTCCTCGTTAAAACTCCCTAGAGAACATCCTCCACCCCCGAAAATTTTCAATGTACTTTCAGACACAGGTACCATATGTAAACAATGGCAAATTCCATAACTTAAAGCCCTTTCCACTGGGACGTTGGAGGGGGGGGGGGTATGCTATTCCAAAAGGCCCCATTATTGGGCCTTTCAGCTATGTGGAAAAAATGGCTGTCTCAAAATTTTGATTAGATGAATTTTAGGAAACGAGGGGCGTGTAGTTTTCGGTCACTTAAAAAGAGCACTAGAACTTTTAATTCATATTCGGGTGAGGCGTCTCCTGTAATTCTATGGCCATTGGTTCGATACGATCATCCCTGGGAAAAATGAAAAAAAAAACTAACAAATAAACACGCATCGTGATCTTAGTTCTCCCTAAAAATTCAAAATTCGACGTGTTTGCAGAGGAGCTTGAAACCTCAACAATAGGATTCTCTGATACGCTGAATCTGATCGTGCAATTTTTCATCAATACTCCTTGAATTTTCGGGTGCGTTTCCCCCTTTCTTCAAATATCAGGCAAATTTTCTCAGGCTTGTAACTTTTCATAGGTAACATCACATTTAATGAATTTTATGAATTCGAAATCTGCATAAAAGGCCAATTCTTTTGATGTATGTGTTGTTATCAAATTCAGTTTTTCAGAGTTTTATCTTAATTACCTTACCTTAAATCACACTTGCTAGTAATATGGACGAATCCAGCGTACGCCAGTTAGTGATGATGGGGCCGCGGGACATTTGCTGCATCCCATTGAGTGAGCCATAGTTTTGTTCCCCAGTCCTTGTCAAGATTTTATTTGAAGCTATGCCTTCTTCTATGTTAAAAATGAACCACGCACTAAGAGTTAACTTCTAAGATTGGTGTCCCGCATTAATTTCCTTGGTATTCTAGAAGTAACTATTTTTCTAAATAAGAATTTCAAGGTTTTCAAAACCTAAGCAAGATTTCCGTATCTATCGTAAAGTTTCGTGAGCTTTGCACGTCCATTGTTCCCATCTTTTAGTTCTGATTCCTGGGTCCGAATTTACCTTCCCGGAACCACAAAATGCAATAATACTAGGAGCATTCCAAAAATACATGGAATTTTTGTAAAGGCAACCATTTTCCATGATTGTGAAGAAGTTGTACTTGTGGACTTGTTGGAAGGCTGAAGAGGTTCCTGAATTTCCCTAAAGATAGTCTAAAAGGATGGAAACATCACCTGGAGAAGTATTTGACACTGAAGGAGGTTATTTGAGAAATTTATTGTAACAATGAACGTTGTAAATCCATTGTATGTTGATAGATCCATTGTAATCAAAAATCACTAACAAAGAATCTTTAAATCAATAAAAAGTTCTGATTATTTTTTTAATGTCCTTGTACTATCAGTAATATGAACCATACTTTACATTATCCATACTTTACAAAACAATACATGTTTAGGTACGGACAACAAGTTTAATTTCAAGCAGAGCAGGCAAGAAAACATGCGCTCTTCTATATTATTAAATAAAAAAACAAGTTTTTTAAACTGAAAGCAAGGAGCGACATTAAAACTTAAAACGAACAGAAATTATTCCGTATATGAAAGGGGCTGTTCCCTCCTCAATGCCTCGCTCTTTACGCTAAAGTTTTTTATTGTTTTATAAAATATAGTTGTGAGAAAGAGTAACTTTAGCGTAAAGAGCGAGGCATTGATGAGGGGACAGCCCCTTTCATATACGGAATAATTTCTGTTCGTTTTAAGTTTTAATGTCGCTCCTTACTTTCAGTTAAAAAAACTTGTCTTTTTTATTTAATTTTTGAACGTTTTTGAATTAATGCAGGTTTTGATTTTGACTCACCGTACATGAATAATTAAAACAAAGTTTGCATATTAATTTTACTTTTATTTGGTTAAATGGCTTTCTCGAAACTTGTTTAATTTTATTTACGAACGTTTTTATTAGTAATAAATATACGTTACTTACGAATTAACTTACTTAACGATCTTCTATATTCATATATTTTGAATACGTATATTAAGGGGCTCGCCCCCTAGTCAATACCTCGCTCTTTAAGTTAAAGTTCGAATTTTGTTCCAATTCTTTAAAAATGACCTCTTAATCACAAAGGCCGTTATTTAGAAATAAATAACGCTATTATATAAATAGCTATTATGAAAGTACTAAAAAATCTATGGCTTAAAGAGCGAGGTATTGACTAGAGGGTGAACCCAATCATACACGTAATATTTTTTGTTCGTTTTAAGTTTTGATGTTACTCCTTATTTTCAGTAGGAAAACTTGTTTTTTTAATATTTAATTTCTGATATTTTTTTAAATAATGCTGGGACATCCGGCGCCTCCTTCATAGCAATGTCGCTTCCCCCATGAAAACTTCCTTCATGGAAAGATCTTCCCAAATAACCCCCGACCCACCTATCCCCCTACGACCATAAAAAATCCCCCCAGAAAACGTCTGTATACTTCCTAATAACCAATACTATATGTTAACATTGGGTAAAGTTAATAACTTTCAGCCCTCCTCCGGAAACGTTGGGAGATTAAATCATCCTAAAGGACGTATTTCTCATTTTTTCAACTTTGCTGAACAAAATAGATATCCAAAACTTTTGATCAGGTGACTTTGGGAAAAAATGAGCGTAGGAGGGGGTCTAGTTGTCCCTCATTTTTTGGTCGCTTAAAGTGGCCACTAGAACTTTAATTTCCGATCCATTGATTCCTCTCACAATATTCTAGGACCACTGGGTCGATACGATCACCCCTGAAAAAAAAAAAAAAAAAAAAAAAAAAAAAAAAAAAAAAACGTGATCTTTCTTCTAGCAAAAAATGCAGAATTCCACATTTTTGTAGATAGGAGCTTGAAACCTCTACAGTAGGGTTATTTGATACGCTGAATATGATGGTGTGATTTTAATTAAGATTCTATAGCTTTTAGGGGGTCTTTCCCCCTTTTTTCGAAAATCAGCCAAATTTTCTCAGGCGCGTAGCTTTTGATGGGTAGGACTAAACCCCCCGACCCACCCACCCCCCTAATACCTGAAAAATCCCCCCTCAAAACGTCTGTATACTTCTTACTAACCAATACTATATGTTAACATTGGGTAAAGTTCATAACTTTCAGCCCTCCCCCCGGGGACTTCGGGGGATTAAGTCATCCTAAAGGACATACTTATCATATTTTCAACCATGCTGAACAAAATGGCTATCTCATAATTTTGATCAGGTGACTTTGGGGAAAAAATAAGCGTGGGAGGGGGCCTAGTTGCTCTCCATTTTTTAGGTCACTTAAAAAGGGCACTAGAACTTTTAATTTCCGTTCCAATGAGTCCTCCCACGATATTCTAGGACCACTGGGTCAATACGATCACCCCTGGAAAAAAAAATAAATAAAAATAAAAATAAACACGCATCCGTGATCTTTCTTCTGGCAAAAAATGAAAAATTCCACATTTTTGTAGATAGGAGCTTGAAACCTCTACAGTACGATTCTCTGATACTCTGAATATGATTGTGTGGTTTTAAATAAGATTCTATAGCTTTTAGGGGGCGTTTCCCATTTTTTTCGAAAATAAGCCAAATTTTTTCAGGCTCGCAACTTTTGATGGGTAGGACTAAACTTGATGAAAGTTATATATTTGAATTCAGCATTGAAATCTGATTCTTTTGATATCTATTGGTATCAAAAACCCGTTTTCTAGAGTTTCGGTTACCATTGAGCCGGGTCGCTCCTTACTTACAGTTCTTTACCACGAACTGTTTGAAAAAGAAACTGCACACTAAGAAATAACTACTAATATTTTTATAGTGCATCGATTTCCTTGGGATTCTAGAAGTAAGTATTATCCCAAAGAAGATTTTAAAAGTTTTCAAAACATAAGCAAAACTTTCGAATCTCTAACTTATTTCACTAAACACCCCCCCCCCCTCATGCTAAAAACAAAAAAAAAACACCGTCGTCTCGCTTAGGCCCTTCCACAGACTTGTGATTTGACTGTAGAAGAAATTGTTTCTTTTTCTTGTCTTGGTAAGCTCGTGGAACAGCTTTGCTAAATGACCTCTGGTATTTGATGATCAGGCAGGTTCAAACACATCTTTTTCGTCAGACTGGATTAACTTCATTATCATATCACCTGTGCGTCGACGGTATGTAAGAGTTGGTAGCTTCAGGCTCGGTACTTAGCAGTCGACATCCATACTCTTTATCCTTGAGACCCTTTGCGCATTTACTCGCCCGTCTCTGAATAGATTCGAGAGCCATCTGGTCTGTTTTATTAATTGGCGTGGTGACGCTGTTTGATAATTTTTCATAGCTTCATTATGGTTTCTAAAAATACTCTTTGAAAATTCAAAATGTATAGGATAGATGCTTCGATGAGTTTGACCACTTTATTAACTTAATTCTTAACAATCAATACATCAGGACAGAGAAGTTTATGAATGAAGAATTCCCTGCAAAATCAAACAGTGGAAGTTTACATTATGAGCTTTGCAGGGCCTTGATGAAGACGCTATGACTAGCTTGATGATTCTGAACTTATGCAAGAGAGTAGAGAAGAAGCTGGTGATGATAGAGGTTGAGATTTTTCTGGACATAAAATCAATTTGAAGACCGGTTACTTATGGTTTGGGTCTGGGAAAAATTTTAGTGACACTGTCAATGCATACAGATTTCTTTCTGGAAACAGCTGGGATTCTCCTGGGCGCATTTATGAGCTTTGAAGCTGGGACTCGTGCAAGTTAACAGTGCGTGGCCTAGGGTTTCGTCACTAAACTGACAAAATCTGCAGTGTTGGGAGACGGGTGTTTCTGCGAGAGATATGGTGTATTGCAAAGCAAAGTATGCCGTATATAATAGAGGCCAAGGTTAAAATCACGGTTGAGCAGTAGCTGCAGCCTAGTAAAGAGTGAATTAACGCCCATCGTAACCAAAATTTAAAAAACACGTTTTGAAAAAATCTGCTAAGTGAAAAAAAATATTGTGCAAACAGAAAAAGCCTTGTCAAAGTACCAAAGTAGGTTCCGCTTTTTTTTTTAACCGTTCAGTGTGGCCACAAAGATGAAACTTTGCCCGCTCTAAGTTCACAATTTTGTAACATCCGAAAGAAAAGTTGTAGAAAATCCCTGTTTTCAGGTGTCAATAGACCTAAGAAGTAGCCAGAGGGCAAAAAACGCTTTCATTTTGATGTCCTTGGTACTAGGAAAACTTTGTTCTTGGTACTTGGAAAACAGAAGAATATTTCTAAAAGCCTCAAGATTTTAGGAGTTTACGAGCGAATGGCCTTTTTGAAAAAATAACTGCAGACTGGTGCCTTGTCACTTAGATTATGCCCAAAGAAATTGCCTTTTAATTCCTCTCATATTGATTGATGGCAAAAGATAAATTTAGGTTCGTGCGGATATTTATTATTATTTACTTATTTTTCATTAGGTAATAACCGAAACGATGTTCACAGACCAATATGGAAAGGCGCGACTTCATATTATTGGCGAATATTTTACGTCTTACCACATAGTCATGTACATCCCGTTGAACTCTCCACTTGCAGAAATCCTGAAGCCATATACTATTAGAATAGTCCAAGGAGGATTTCCACAATATTGGAGAAAAAAAGGAATTTAAGCAGCCAAAGAATTTACAAATATCAGTAAAGTTTCCGAACCAGAAATCGACTCGGTATTAGACGTCGAAGACTTACAAGGAGTTTTTTTCGTTTTTATAATCGGGATAACTCTTGCAAGTGTTACTTTTTTAGTAGAAGTAACTTTCCGGAAAATTATTTTTTCCTTACCTTTCAAAGGCTAATTATATTTCACACACGTCCCCCCCCCCCAAAAAAGATAAATAATATCAAGAGTTGCTATGCGGTTGGGTACTATGTTCAGTGTTGCCAATTTTTTGAAATAAAATATTCCAGTTCTCCGACTAAAATTGTACCGCAAGAGATAAATTTGCCCACGCAGAAAGGAAATTTTCTAAAAACTAAAACTTGAACAGATATCCAAGTCAGAAAAAAGCAGATAAAGCCAAATGTACAGGAATTTTGTATTGTACCCCAAAGTTTCCAAATGTACGGATTTGTACTACTACCTCTAGATTGTACCAAAAACGGTTCAGTTGTACCGCGTTGGCAACTCTGACTATATTTATCATTTCTAGTTTCCCACTTCTCCCTGAAGTAAAGCCTTCGCTACCTGGGTCAGTGCTCCTTTGTATGTTAACTCGGGATAGCAGCTTGCAAATTTCGGGTCCCAAAGGTGTCTAAAAATAGGGTAACCGATTGCTAATCCCGGGACTTTTTGAGAACCAATACAACAAACATAATAACATAATTATACGTCCTTGTACATAAGGTAGAGAAGAAAACGATACTTTCTAGCAGAACTTTAATTATTATGACTTGACCATTTTTTGGGCGGAATGTGCGCAAATAATACACTACACCAAAAGAGGTGTTTGCCCTCTTTTCTTCTATATAAATATTGCCATCTGGTTTCCTAGCTTAATGATTTTAGCAAAACATACTCCCACAGGTACATTGTACACATGGATACATTATCATCACATCTGTATCACTTTGTTTATTTTTCTGAGCACTAAAATTATAAATTAGCATCCACTTTTCCATCAGTCACTTCTGTACATGTTTTGATATTCACTTTGATTTCTGATACATCAATAAACAGTTAAAACTACCATTCTTGTTTTACACGTTACGCAGAGACATAGCTAGGATACGTTATGATGGCTATGGTAGTAGAGATGACCCTATTGATCATATCAGGGCTCCTTATATGGGCATAGAACCATGTGGTTTATGGTTTTTGTCAGTGAGAATGAAAAACAGGAATTTTGTCACTTTTATGGATGTTTTTATGGTTTTTGTCAGTGAGAATTTGAAAAAACAGGAATTTTGTCACATTTTGTCTGTTTCTTTGGATTTTGTCAGTGAAAATGAATAAACAGAAACCTTCTCCCGTTAAAAAATTATTTAGTCTAATGGGGGCAGGTCAATGACACTTCCTTCATGTTGTTGCTCGGTGCAAATGTTATGATCCAGAAATAGTATTTGTTGTTGTTGCTCGAGGCAAATGTTATGAGTTTTCTGGAAACAGTTAGATCACGTGTTTCCTTCTCATCCAATCAGAGGGCTTGCTTACATAACAATTTGACCTTGAGATTTCGTATATAACGGGCATGCAATGTAATTCCATTATCAGAAAGTATTGTGACACAATTGAAAAAACAATGGATAAATTTGATGAATTAGAAGCCATGTCAACTTCAATTTGCAATGTAAGTACATTTTTTATTTTCAAATAAAATTATTTTCCTTGGTCACCCTCCAGCATATTCAGGTAAATCCCCCCCATACAATACGAACATCACTATACAATCTTTATACTCGATGGATAACGTAAAATATATTCTTTTACCCTCAAAACCTAACTCATTGTTTTACAACCAAATTCTCGCAAAAAGAAATAATTCTCATTTCGTTAAATTTCTTCCTTCTATATTTCCAGCTAAAGCGACCACTGACTTCTCTCAATTTTTAATGAGAATGCCGTTTTGTTTTGACACAAGACTCCAGTGCATGGTTAAAATTAGCAGTCACCCCTTTCCATCTGTGTTTACAAACGCGGTGGCCAAAGTCAAAGGAACTATTCTCTCGTTAAAATTATAACACACTGATGCAATAATTAAGCACAGACGTAATGCTCTATTTTGGGGAAGTGAAATGGATTATTTTCAAATTAAGGTCTAACAATATATTTAGGACATTATGTAAAAGGGGGGAGAGGGGGCAACGCCTCACTTCAAACAGCTTCGTTGTAAGTAAATTATGTAAAAAGGATGGGGCTATGTCTCAATTCTACCGCCATCATTGTAAAATGAAAACAAACTGTGCAGGGCTAGAAAGAAAGGTCTCTAGGAATTGCATGAAGCTTATATTATGTATAAATTGAATAGCATTTTAACCTATGTTTTCAAAATATAGGCAAATAGGACACTGATTTAAATATCTGATTTAAAACATATAGACTGGAAAATTAATTACTTTTCTAAATTGTAAAAAATAGAAACAATGATTCATACCCTATGGCTGTAGACTACTGATTGTTACGATTTATTTTTTTTTAAAAGTTTTATAATAACAATGTTTGTTTTCTAGGTCTAATATATTTCTCGCGAAATGTTTACTTTCTGCTTTACTGAAATGAGATAAATGCATTTCTAGACAAAATTATGTTTAATAACTTTCATTCTGTAAAATAAAGGGGGAAATTATTTCGTTACTAATTTTTTTCTCTTTTTTAAGGCAAATTATGAAGAATTTGCGGCCCTTACAACGAAGAGAGCTATGGGTATCGCAAATAGCGAAGAATGCTCGTCGCCGCCACCCAGTAAGAGAGCAAGGGCTAATAATGCGGCCCCTGCGAAGGCTACTGTCATACAATATGGTCGCTGGCCAAAACCCCCCAGCTCCACACTGCCACCTCGTCAAGTGCAGCCATCTGTGCCAGCCTTTGGCTCGACTACACAAGTCACAGCTCCTGTAGTAGTCACAGTCTAACCTGCGAAAGAAATTAATGATAGCGCTTGCACATCCGCCCTCCTTGGACCTATAATTGCTGCCTCGTTGACGCTAGGTCATGTAGTTACCTTCCAGCATGTACGACCTGGACCATCTGGCACCCAAGTGCAGCCAGGATATGCAAATGTAAGCACTTTTCTTACCTATCTATTTCTTCCAATGTTTTGTCTTTCTCACTATTTTTCAATATAAACTTATCTCAGCGAGATATTAACCCCTCACCCCCACCACTATTTTCTCTGCCCTCCCTCAGAGATATCTAAATGTATTTTTTTTAGCAAAGAAACCGCTCTTTTTTTCTGTTGCTATGGCTTCGATATCTCATATAGTTTTAGATACCATTGAAACTCAAAATGCTATTTTGTTCACAATTGAATATTATCTTGTTTTAATCTTTGGCTTAAAGCTCCGCACAAGCATATAAATAGATCTGTTTCACCACTTTTCCTGTCTTTTTCTATCATTAGCGGTTAGGCCGCCAAGTCTAGGATTTCAATGCTTTTACGTAATTCTGTGTATATTTCTGAAAATACCGAAATTGTTTGCAAAATTAGCTTTATATATTTAGGAAATTGGAATTCTATATAAGAGCGAAACCAGTTATATTCCAAAAAATAATATGTGCTATTTATGACATGGCTGAAAAGGGGGGGGGCATAGTTTTCCTCGAATCTTTTCGGTCACCTAAAAAATGCAGTTAAGTACTGCTAATGCTTACCGTCTTTGAAACCGAATGCTATTTTTCGCGTGGTTTTAAGAGAGATATTATTCCTTCTGTCCCATATCAGCGTTCTAATTTACACTGGATATTTCTATCGTACTAAAGATTTTAGCAAGGTGAAAGCGAGTTAGCGGTTCTCGACATTTTGAAGTTCAATCTTGGAACACTCGCTCGCGATAGGTTACAATAATTAAACTCGTGTGTTTACTGAACCTATATGGAATTAGAAAGGAATATTTCAACTTTTGACGAGCTTTATGTACAGGGGGTCGGGAAGAGCTGCGGGGGTGCGCTGCGTGAATCGCCGCGGGGGGGGGGGGGGGTGCGCCGCAGGATGCACCGCAGGGCCAGAGAAGCGCCGCAGGATGCGCCGCGGGGCCGAAAAGCGCCGCGAAAAAAAATTTGAACACTTTGAAAATAAACGAACAAATTGGTGCCTTCTATGTAAAGCGATGTTTTAGATTGTCGTTAAGTTGGAACTTTCAGTTGAATTAACCAAATGCTATTAAGCATTAATAATCCAAATTTTAACAGTAGGGATGATTTGAACACTTTCAAAATAAGCTATTTTTCATTTATAGGTTGGTGCATTGGTCACCTACTCACCATCGAGTGAAGAAGAGGAGGAACCCATTGAAGAGGCAACGGAGTTTCAGGACAATGAAACATGGAACGAAATTATTAACTCTATTGAAGTACCATCTAATATTGACGATCTTTTTAATAATTATTTCAATGTAGAAGCTAGCACAGTTGAGCAGTCGGACTTGAGTCCAAATACCCTACAAATTTTAGAGGATTTTACAGGGAACTCTCCTCCAACCTTTGTTAGCCTAACGAGTCCACTTCAAACAACTGAAGTGGAGCACAGTCCAAATATTATTGAACAACTTGGGGGAGGGGGTACAACTTTTCCAGACTTTCTATTATCCAATACAATTTTAAATAATATAGTTGTTTTCACTGCGACGTTTGGGGATCCCTATAATTCACTTATGGAGGGAAATTTTGTGTTTGATCCTGTAGAAATTGTGCATGCCTATGTAAATAAAATTCGTGCACTACTGGAGAAGCAAATTCAGTTGTGGGGGGGAGGGAGTCAATTAAGGGGCCTATTGTTTTAAAGGTTTTCTATTTAACTGAGGGGAAAAGCGAAGTTCACTATAGTTTTATGCAGTACGAGATGCATACAGTTTGAACGAATTGAGGGAATTTTGAGGGTGTTTTTATTGATTGTTTGATGCAAATTATAGCTCATCTTTAAGCCTATCGCGAAAACGGGAACGGGTTTTTAGTTTTAGGTATTGAAAAGTGGTAGCATTAATATTTGGAAATTTAAGAAAGATTTTATTTTACGAGGGGGGCACAGGGGCGCGGGTACAGTTTTAAATTATAATCCAGATCTAGTAGGTTGTCAAGGAGTCCAGAAGATCTGTTTTGAAACAGATCAAAAGTGTTTCAAGTATGCTTTCCTCATATCAGCATACGAGCCTCTAGCACGTGACGCTACCAAGACGAATTTAGATCACTGGGCTGTACATGGGAAGGAAGGGTCCGATTTCCCAGTTGTAGATTTTTCTTGCTTAGAAGGAAAATACCCAGTAACGCTACGATCCATTGACATTTTTGAAAGGGCTAATGCTCATTTAAATATCGGCATTACTGTGGTACAGTATGAAACAGAATTTGAAGATGGGACTCGTTCTAAAAAGAAGGGGGTGGTTTTCCCAGTAAGGGGCCCGTCAGTTGATTTGGTTAAACACTGGGTTTGGTTGCTTTACACGCCGCCTAGTGAACTGAATGCAATCGGTCATTTTAACCCTATCACTGACATTAGTAGAGTTCTGGGGGGTGGTAAGAAACAGAGTGCCCGTTTCTACTGTCAAACATGCCTCTCTAGATTTTGGACTGAATTAAAGCTGCAAAATCATATGAGACATTGTAGCCGACACGGATATCAGACAGTGGAAACGGTTTCAGGGGATAGGGCCATTCTACGCTTTAAAAATTTTCAGAATACCCTCCTCCAGTGCAACAAAATCTCTTTAGACTGCGAAGCTAAGCTAGTGGGGGTGAACGATACACGATCTCCAAACTAAATCAAAAGAACATCAGGCCATTGCAGTGTCTTGTGCACATGCGCAAAGACATAATTCTAACACCATGCGGTTGTTAGAAATAGTTGAGACAGTGTATGAGAACGAGTGTATGATCAAGGCATTGACTAAACTGATTGGCACGGCTAATGGCGCTATTTCTCGTTTGAGAAATACGCTTTATCCAATGGTGGGTTCCGCCAATGATCGGATCACTAAAACCCCTCAAAAAATAGTGGTGTTTGTTCCGGAGTAGTGGGTACCGGAGGATACGTGGCATCCCGGGCCACGCGAGGAACGGGGAAAAGTCGAACACCACGACCTTTTATGGCAGAAACGATCATCGGGGGGTATACCGGTTAGGGGGGGTAGCGCATCAATCACGTAACTTAACCGTTAGCCAACAGTTTTTTATCCCAGTTTTTATTCACAACTCTAATTATGATTTAAAGTATATTTAACCGGTACTGGCACGTATGCAACGAGAGGGAGAGGGAGTAGATAGTCCATGGGTAAATAATTCAATTGCCTATAGCATCATTCCCAAGTCAGCCGAGAAGTTGTTACTTCTTGAACTGAAATGGCAGGTAGTGTATAATGGGCGTACGCGCGGGAATAAAATTAGCTTTTTATATTCTTTTAGGTTTTTTTTTCCCAAGGCATTGAGTCAACTAATTCTAGTACAGAAAAGCGACAATTTTGATGGCTTTCCCTTGTCTAAATAGCTCTTTCCAGACAGTGAAATTCATGACATATTAACCAGCAAAGGTGTATATCCATATTATTATTAGTCTTCTTGTACTCGCTTAAGTGGGGTAAAACTACCTCTAATTGGAGTTTTTCACAATTAAATGACCAACAGTAAATGCTCATCCAAGGATTTTGAGTCTGCCAAGAAGGTATGGTCCAAGGGGAATTGTAAAAATGGGTGGGATTATTGTAGATTGTATTTGGCCAGTGACGTTTTAACTCTGTAGAATAAAGTCTGTAAGAATACAGATAAGATCTATTCAGAGAGCGTGCTAGATATTGGATATTTTTTTCCACACACAATTTAGGATTGGAATTAATTTTAAAAAGTATTAGGGAGGACATGGGCCTAATCACTGACATAGATCAACACTTTTTTGTAGAGCGTTCAATGAGGGGAGGGTATATTTTTCACGGGGACCGCGTCTTGTCAACCGATCCGAGCGGACAAAGCACCGGTGTAAAGTCAAATGCAGTGTTCTTGGACATGAACTCGTTATACTCCTTGGCAATGTCCCACTACTCTTTGCCGTGTTGGAACTATAAATGGCTTGAGAATCCTTGTGAGCTCCCCGACATTAAAACCTTCGAGGAAAATGGGCCACAAAGATAGTTCTTTGAAATTGATGGTCACATTTCGCTGGCGCTTCACAACTCTATCAAAGATTTTGCTTTTCACTGTATTAATCGACCCTTGACCAGGGACTCACTGAGCCACTACAATCGATCATTGGTTGAGGATATGGGGATGCACTGGACCCCCTCTGAACAAAAACTGATTGCTGATTTGGACCCTAAGGAGAATATTGTTGTTCACCATGTGCTTTTGCACTGGGTGGTGAACAATGGCTTCAGGATCACCAAAATACATAGGGTCCTGCAGTTCAATCAGCGACCATATTTAAAAACTTTTATCGATGCTTTTGTCGATAAACGTTCTAGGGCAAATTCTAAAGTAGAGAAGGAATTGTACAATTTCATTCTAAATTCAGCGTTTGGAAAAATGTGTGAAAGCGTTCGTGACAGATTTCTCTGCGACGCCGCGACTGACCCACTAGAGTGTGCAAGAATTATTGCCAATCCCAATTTTACATCATTCACGAGCATAGAGACGGACATGGTTCTTCTACACAGGAAAAAGCGAAATGTGGTACTGAACAAGAATATAGCAGGAGGTAGTTCAGTACTAGAAATTTCAAAAAGCTCATGTTGTCGTTCTTTTACAATGTGTGCAAGGTGCAATGGCCACGGGAGGGGGAGGTTCAAGTTTACTATGGGGATACAGATTCTCTGCTGTTAAAGGTAAATGGGACTGAAGATTTATTGGGTGATTTAGAAAAGGGGGAACACATCAGCTCGCGGATGGATTTCACCAACTGGAATCCATCCCTCTACCCCGAGTTGGTGAAACGCCAGGCCCCCAAACAACTATCAATGTTGAAATCAGAGACGGGGACTGATCTAATATCCGGAGGGTGTTCCTGGGTCCCAAAGTTTATTGCGTTGAAACACATAGTGGGGATGAAAAGAAGACATGTAAAGGGGTGCCTACACACTTTGTAAAGAGCAATTTCAACATGAGCGTGTACAGAGACTGTGTAGAAAGTAGCCTAGTGCCAAGAGCACAAGTACTTGCAATTCGCTCTCTACAGTATAGAAATTATACTGTGAGAGTGGAAAAAAATGCAATTTCGTGTATATCTGACAAAGTCTATATGCTTGAGAATGGTGTAAGTGTTTTGCCTCATAGCTTCTACCGCATTTCAGACCGAGTTGACTGTATAGACTATTGCAATCAGTTTGGTCTGGATAGATTAACCTAATTAATCAACTAACCACCACCACTGACCCAACTAACCCATCCACTAACCTATAGCAGTGACGACAACTATTGTTTTTCCATCGCGGCTCCCGGGGGGGGGGCCCTTCCCACGGCCGGCTCCCGGGGGTTTGGGGGGGCCACCATTCACTGTAATGTTCAACTGTGCTAGTTCCAAGTGTATTTTGTTGTTGTACAAAAAGTGTTTTTTGTTGTACAGAAAAGTGTTGTACAAAAAAGTGTCGTAGATAAACAAAAGTGTTGTACAGAAGTGTTGTAGAAAAAGTGCTATAGATGGACAAAAGTGTTGTACAGAAGTGTTGTACAAAAAGTGCTTTAGATTGACAAAAGTGTTTAAAGACAAAAACTGCCATCATTGTTCAGGTCGAACAAATAGAGTTTTCATATTGACCAAGTGTTCATGTTGAACAAATATTTGTTTTCATATTGCTGTAATAAATGTTGCCATGAAATTTTGTTTTTGTTGTTCTTGAATAGATAGATCTATGGGAAAATTACTACTTATTCATTGGACACATATGGTTTACAGTTAGTCATAGTCCGACTGTTGTCAACAGCATGTATCAATTTAAAACACCCTTCAGATCGTTTCTGTGTGGGCCCTCAATGTCTGGGAAAACAACACTTTTATCTAGAATAATTCAAAATTGAGATAAAATGTTTTTGGAAAAGCCGAAAAAAATCTACTATTGATATAGTATTTGGCATGAGTCCTATGATAAAATAAAATCTATTGCCACAACCATACCAATACAATTCATTAGAGTACTTGATGTTTTCAATAGTATTCAACCGAACTCGTGGCTGATTATTGATGATTTGGCTGAATCCATTGAACAGTTCTCACAGGAAATGCTACAATTGTTCACTGTCCGATCTCATCATGAACACATTTCCATAACCCTAGTTCTACACAATCTGTTTCATCAGAGCAAATGTATGCGAACCCTTGCTTTGAATTGCACTATCTATATTATCTATCGAGTCGTTTGTGATTCTATATCGCTCATAACTCTCAATAAACAGATATACCCCGGCACCCCAAAATTTCTGTTGTCAGCGTACACTCAGGCGACTACCAGACAAATACATTAAAGTGATTAGTGCTATGTACGAGAATGACACTGCTGCGGTTAAGGTAGGAAAAGAAGGTTAGCAGCTGGTTTTGTATTAAATCAGGAGTTAAGCAGGGTTGTGTTCTATCCCCCTTTATATGGATTATTTTGATGAACTTTGTTTTAAAGAGTACAGGAAGGGCAATGGAAGACCACGGAATCAAATGGAGAGGAAAAAGTCTCCTTGACTTAGATCATGCTTATGATTTTAGCATACTAGATGAAAGTGTGAGCAAAATGAATGAACTCTTAGAGGTTTTGCGAGTTCAGGGTGCTAGTATTGGTTTGAAAATTAATGTTAGAAAGACTAAGTCTAGGAATAAGTGAAGATGAAAAGGTGACGTTCGGTAATGAAAATATTGATCAGGTGGGCAGCTTCACTTACCTTGGTAGTATTATTAGTAAAAATGGTGGGAGCAGTGAAGATGTAAAAAATAGAATAGCCAAGGCTCAGGGTGTTTTTTCACAGTTAAAAAAAGTCTGGAAGAATAGGAAGATAAGTGTGCAAACCAAGATTAGAATATTAGAAGCTACAGTTATGACAGTGGTCAAATATGGCTCTGAAGCATGGACGCTCCGAAAAGCGGATGAAGATTTGCTAGATTTTTTCCAGAGAAATTGCTTAAGGATTGCTCTGGGTACCCGGCTGACGGACCGTTTTTCAAACAATAGGCAATACGAAAAATGTGGTTCAATACCGCTCTCTAGGGCTATAATGAAAGGAAGGTTGAGGTGGTTAGGGCATGTTGTGCGGATGAAGGATGACAGATTGCGGAAGATTGTTCGTTTCGGCCAACCATCTAGGGCGAAACAGACAGCAGGTCACCCCCGTCTGGGGTTGGAGGACGTCATAAAGAAAGATTTAAAGGAAATGGGAACTTCCTGGGCGAATGTAAAAAGGGAGGCTTTGAATAGATTGGGGTGAAGGAGGAGCCTGCGTAGCTGTGTTGGCCTCAGGCGGCTTGGCGCTGCGATGAGTTGTTAATAGTAGTAGTAGTAGTAGTAATCTGTTCCTTTTCTTTTTTTAAATTCATAGCTAAAACACCAAACTACAGCTTGAGAAACCTGTGAAAATACTGGCTAGCATTTTCCTTTATGTTCAAAGATTAGACGTAGAAGATATATTTTCAAATAAAATTCGAACTATGATTGCATAGTAGATATCTTCTAAATTCATAATAAACCACGTTCGAAACGAAAGCCAATCTATCTCAGTCACCATAAAAGTTAAAAAAAAAAAAAATTTTGCCGGGAAAAATTATTCAAATCAGAAAATAACAAACGGTCAAAGGAAAACATGATTTGTAAAATTTTCCCATGGCGTTATGTAAAGCATCATAAAGATAGCGGGTTTTAGAACAAAATGTCAAAACTCACAGCTTCTTCATTGATATACTCATGAAGATCTCGAAATCGCGAAACGTGGCAGAAAAATTCAAGTGGGGTTTGTGAGTTTCCATACAAAACTAAAAAACTGTTTTTCCTGATGTTGCACATGATGCCAAAACAAAACTATCCTAGCTGGGAAAGAACAATTTTATATTCTACTTCCATAGAGCTTTTACAGAACAATCTAATTTTCTACTTCTAAAGAATTATCTCCCTCGAAATTATCTGAAAACCAAAGAATAAAACCCTTATCTCCCCTATTCTGGAAAAACCCTATTCTTATCTAGCAATTCTGGAAAAATTGATCTCAAATGTCAAATCAGATTTTTTTCGATTGTTTTCTGAGATTTTTGATTTGATACCCTTTTGTATTTTAATCAAATAATGCTATAAAAAGTACGTAAGATGACATGATCTTGCTTACATACAAAAGCACTTTGTTCACCTAGAAATAATTTGAAACTTGTCATGACGCATTATTTTTTTTATCCTAGATATAATTTTTTTTCTAGACAAGATAGCCTACATTTTTTTTCAACGTAGATAGAAAGATCTATCATAGGCAGTGTAATCGCGCTGCCTAAGTAAAGAATGATGTTGGCACAATGTATGATTTTTTTTTCTTTAGGCCAGGGCACTTCGTATCGAAGGAGATGTTATAGATATTTTGCAAAGGAATCATTCGATTGGAAATTGGAGTGGCTTGTGCCCTTTTTAATAGTCTAAAGTGATTGGAAGGCAATTAACATCCCCTCCACGCCCACCATTTCCCAAAACAAATCCAATCAAAATTTGGAGATAGCCATTTGTTCAGCGTAGTTGATTTCAAAACAGAAATTATGTTTTTGAGGAGGACACTCCCCAAGCACCCTCAGGGCAGGGTTTTTAATTTATGCCCTGGGGGCATATAAGAACAATGTTTACACGCTGTATTATTTATTATATTTTTCCTTTAGACCAGGGCACTTCGTATCGAAGAAGTTGTCGTAGAAACTTCGAAAAGGGCTCATTCAATTGGAAGTTGGAGTGGCTTGTGCAATTTTTAATATTCGAAAATTATTGGAAGGCAACTAACACCCCTTTCACGCCCACTATTTCTCGAAACATATCCAATCAAAATTTTGATATTGCCATTTTGTTCAGCGTAGTTGATTTCCAGATAGAAATTATGTTTTTGAGGAGGACACTCCCCAGCATCCCTCAGGGCAAGGGTTGTAAGTTATGCCCTGGGGGCATATAAGGTTTTTTATAGAAAACATTGTTGTAGAAACTTCAAAAAAGGCTAATTCAATCGGAAATTCAAAGAGCTAGTGCCCTTTTTAATAGTCAAAAGTGATTGGAGGGCAACGAATCCCTCTTTCACGCCCACCCTTTCCCCAAACACATCCGATAAAAATTTTGAGATATAGATTTTGTTTAACGTAGTTGAAAGTTCTGGAAATTAGGTCTTTCAGGTTGACAACCCCCCCCCCCCAGAATCCGCCTGGAACGGGGTTTAAATTTTGCCCTGGGGGCATATATGGTTTTTATAGAAAGCGTTTTCGTAGAAACTTCAAAAAGGGTTTCGATTGGAAATTCAAAGGGCTAGTACCCTTTTTAATAGTCGAAAGTGATTTGAGGGCAACTAACTCCCCTCTCACGCCCACCTTTTCCCCAAACACATCCCTTTCTATCCAAACACAATTTTTAGATAGCTATTTTATTCAACGTAGTTCAAAGTTTTGGAAATTAGATCTTTAAGGATTACAACCCCTCCCCCCACATCCATCAGGGCAAGGGTTGTAAATTAAGCCCTGGGAGCATATAAGGTTTTTATAGAAAGCGATGTTGTAGAAACTTCAAAAAGGGCTCATGGAAGTTGAAAGGGCTAGTGCCCTTTTTAATAGTCAAAAGTGATTAAAGGGCAACCAAACCCCTCTCACGCCCACCATTTTCCCAAACACATCCAATCAAAATTATGAGATATTCATTTAGTTCAACATTTAATTTAGTTCTGGAAATTAGGTCTTTTAGGATGATAACCCACTTAGACCCCACAGTACAAGGGCTGTAATTTACGCTCTGCGGGCATAAAGTTTATATAGAAAGTTGTTGTAGAGATTTCAAAAAGGGTTCATTTGATGGGAAATTGAAAGGGCTAGTGCCCTTTTTAATAGTCGAAAATTAGTGGAGAGTAATTAACCAACCTCTCACACCTACCATTTCCCCAAACACATTCAATAAAAGTTTAGAGATAGACATTTTGTTAAACGTATTTTAAAGTTCTCGAAATTATGCATTTGAGGATGACAACCCCCCCCCCCCCCAGAGCCCCCAGGACCAAGGTTTTAAGTTATGCCCTGGGGCACATAAGGTTTTTATAGATAGCGCTGTCATAAAAAATTCAAAAGGGGCTGATCCAATTGGAAATTGAGAGGGCTAATGCCCTTTTTAATATTTGAAAGTGATTGGAGGGTAACTAATCCCCCTCTCACGCCCACCATCCCCTCAAACACATCCAATAAAAATTTTAAGATAGCCATTTTGTTCAACGTAGTAGAAAGGTCTAGAAATTAGGTCTTTGAGGAAGACAACCCCCCACCCCCTTGCCTCCAGGGCCAAGGTTGTAAGTTATGCCCTGGGGCATATAAGGTTTTTATAGATAGCGTTGTCATAAAAACTTCAAAAGGGGCTGATTCAATTGGAAATTGAGAGGGCTAGTGCCCTTTTTAATAGTCGAAAGTGATTGGAGGGTAACTAACCCCCCTCTCCCACCCACAATTCCCTCAAAACACATCAAATCAAAATTTTAAGATAGCCATTTTGTTCAACGCAGTAGAAAATTATAGAAATTATATCTTTGAGGAAGACACTCCCAGCCTCCCATTTGCCCATTATGTTTAAAAACTAAATGTTGCCTTAAGATTAAATCAAAATGCAGTGTGTTAATAATAATTCTCTATAAGGCATCTCAGCAGTATCCCAAGAACGACTGAGGGTATTATATTTAAACTTTTTAGGCTACTTCTGCGCTTCAAATTTAACCAAATCCAAATAGCATAAGTTTATCAAAGCTATCAAAGAAGTAAACAGATTTTTTGCGAATGGTATAAAGTTTTCCATTTCAGGTCAACTAGAGGAGGTATGAAACTAAATTAAACACTACTATTTGTGTCCTGATTTTTAAAAGGGTGTATGTTGTTAAAAATTGCTTAAAAATTTTATTCGGCATACAAATAGCAGGCCAAACTATAAACTCTTAAAAAAACGAAAATATTGAAAGTATTATTTTCTTTTTCCCTGTACAGATTTTTAAAAGGGTGTATGTTGTTAAAAATTGCTGAAAATTTTTCTTCAGCATACAAATAGCAGGTCAAACTATAAAGTCTTAAAAAAACCAAAATATTTAAAGCATTATTTTCTTTTTTCCCTAAAAAGACTATGTCAATATAAAACGAACAGAAATTAATTAAAAAAAACTTTTTCCACAAAATAAGTTTTTCGAAGATAAGTAAAGAACTCCATTAAACCAAAAATAGGCAAAAATAAAATCAAATAATCCACCAAGCGAAAAACTACCACAAATCAGTATCAATAAATAAATGAAACCCAAAAAGAACAGAAATTATAATAAATAACCGAGTGAAACTCAAAATGAGCTGAAATTAACATGAGTAGGGCTCAAAACCCTTAAAGTGCAATTTTTGTTCTGGCCTTGGGGAGGCATAGGGGTTTTGAGCCCAACTCATGTTAATTTCTGCTCGATTTGAGTTTGACTCGGTTATTTATTGTAATTTCTGTTCGTTTTGGAGTTTCATTTATTGATGCTGATTTGTGGTAGTTTCGCGCTTGGTAGATTATGTGATTTCATTTTTGCTGATTTTTGGTTTAATGGAGTACTTTACTTTTGTTCGAAAAACTTATTTAGTGGAAAAAGTTTTTTTAATTAATTTCTTAAAAAAACTGGGGCTGACATTACTTCTTTCCAAAACTAAATTCTTTATCTGGCCTTATCTATTTTTAGTAGAGAGGCCCTATTACATACAAGACGAACACTGTGCTGCCATCTATAATCGAGTCTAACGCTGACAGGACAGAATTTATGCATGTTTTAATGGTTTTTCTCACCGAGGATGTTTTTTCATGGTTTTTCTCACTGTGGATGTTTTTTCATGGTTTTTCTCACTGTTGATGGATGTTTCTTGGAAGTCAACAACAATTGCTGGATGTTTCTTGGATGTCAACAACAGTTTCTGGATGGTTCTTGGATGTCAACAACAATTGCTGGATGTTTCTTAAATGACAACATAAGTTCACATCAACAATCGCTGAATTATTGATCGACTCTAACGGGACAAGATCACGTGTCTCTTTCTAAGAAAATCAGGGAGTCTGAAATATTAACGGGACAGGATTGCAGAGAATATAAGGAAAGGATTTTTGTTATAGTTTTTATTAGTGTGTGAATAGAATTCAAGGAGTAAGAACAGTTTGACTTACTCATAAGGATATGTTTGTAATAATGAGTGGAATGTTTACACTATTAGAAGTTGTTAGTGGAGTTGGTGGCAATGATACAACAGCACCAAACATTGCGGTGGAAATCACGAGACGATCACGGCTTTGTCTGAAATGAGATGAAGTATATGCAAGATATGTGATATCCTTAAGTAGAATGAAAAAGGAGGATCAGTTATGCTTCTCTGCAAAAGTAGATATAGCACATGTGAATAGACTTCAAGGTGCTTTAAGTGCATTAGTGAATCATATCGAAGACAACTAGATGTGTCGCTAATTGTTAATGTGTAATATTATTGTTGCAAATATACAGGAAAATTGTCTCGAAATCGAAAATGTTCCCTTTCTTTTTGTTAGAATATCTTTAATGTAGAACAAATCATGATCAGTCAAGAGTCAGCAGTGATAATGATAGGATTAAAAATGAATGAATTTAGGAAACAGAGAATTAGATCAAATCTGGTGATTATGGAAAAACATTTGATTTTGGATGATGATTTTCTCGAGTTATCCCTTCAAGATATTCTCACAGGGAACACTTGACAATATAATGAAAACTGATTCTCTCTCATTGGACTATTGTATGAAACTTTTACGATGTGACTCAAATTCTTATGCTCAATTTATTGATATATTAATTGGAACAAAGCAGAATAATATCGTGGATATACTTTTGAAAACATTGACATAGATTCATTGTAGATGGCTCCCCCATTCGTAAGAGGTAGCGTCACAGAGTTACTCCTCTCACCATTCCTCCCTCTGAATTTATCGAACGAGGATCAGTTTCGTTTTAGCTGTGAGAGAGTTGACATCGGAAACCAAAAAAATGTTCTATACATGTCCACTATGCATGTAACCTCTTGACAGTTGGTCATCATGTGAGATTTGTACAATTATTGATGACTATAATGAAAAGTGAAATTATGCAATCCTTGTAAATTACATAGAGAATAGGCAGTACAAATTAAAGGATGTAATTCATGTCTTTAAGAGATTTGTGACTCTCACCTTAGAGGAGATCTATGCTCCAATTGCCATTATGACAAATGTGATCAGTGGGAGAATACTTACCCCGGTATGATTGGAAAGAATTCCAAACGTTATTTTAGTTTATTTTTACAAGATTGGTATCGTCGTAGATTAAGATTATTTGGGGAGGAAGAATCAAGTCTACGATTTAAATGTTGGGGTAATAAGACAATTTGGTTTCTACTTTATTGTGGTGACGACACTGCCTATTATAACTATAAACCTAGGGATTTTATTTGGTAGTTACCGAATGTTATTCACCACTTGAAAACACTGTATGTGATATTGCTTTAAATAGACAGATTGAAACTCGTGAATTTAACAATATGAATGCAAATAGTATCATTAACTATGCAAAGAGATATGAGAAGAGTGAAGTTACATTGTACTGTAGAAAATGTGACCCTGACTTTGCAGCCAATCAAGATCAATATACAGTGAATCCAAATGATTTACCAGCATTAGTGGTTCACGATAGTTGCCTATACACCAAAGAAGAAGAAATCTAAAGTGAAGAATATAAACATTGTTTTATAAACATTTTCCATTTATTAATATACAAATTCACATACATTTTTTAAGCACTTTACTCGTTGGGCACGAAAATCAATATTATACAGGTATGAGAGGATATTTTCCACCATAAAGTCGTTCAGACGTGGATTGTCTACATAAATATTGAGAAACTGCTTGTAAGTATAGCCGCGACATTTGAACAAGAAATATAGTAGCGCATGGAAACCACAGCTTTTAGTCGTCATATCCTGCACTCTCTTCAGATTTTGAATAATAGTTTTCCCACTGCTCTCAATATAGTTGCTAATGTGTGGAGTGTAGAATGTATGGGGTAGGCCGAGAGGATCAAAAAATTTTATATTCTTTGCTGTTTGAAAGATGCACAACCAATGGTTCGTATTCACAGTTGACGGACTGCTATTAAAATTGATTAGAGTATTGTTGCCTCCTTGATATTTTTCAAGGAAGTCCGAGGGCATACAATAGGATCTGTATTTGGACATGTAGGGGTCCATACTAAATATACTGATTATTTGAATGGTGTTCATGGTGCAAGTTCAAGTAGAAAACTGCCTTCGGGAGTGATTTCCCAATAGGTTTCAAATTGATTTAGTGAGATTAGTGCAATACTCTCAGGTAATGGGTCAGCAAATGTACACTCTAAACGCACACTCCCTGTAGGTACGATACTCATATCCTGGGTGCCAGACAAATCCAATACAATGATACCATGTGGTTTAGAAAACATTTCTTCGGTTATACCATTTTCAAATAGTTGTGAATCATGATCTAGGGTTTGCATTGTCAACTCATACAATGTCCTATAGGATTTATCAAAAGATAGATTGTAGAGTGGGATTCCATTTACTTTGCAGACAAAAGATGAAAGCCCAAACATTTCAAATTTATGTGGGCAACCAGTCCACGATCCTTTTGCACTAGCGCTTTTTACAAATTTCAAGGCTAGTTTTGACGAAATTTTACCATTGATAAAGGATGATTCGGTGACGGTGCTTGACCCTGTGGTAATATGAAGTTGATTGGTGATAGTATGAGGAACAAGTAGTTTCATGTTATTTCCACTGGCTCTCAGTTTTCCTACGGCCAAAGCAACAGAACTCATAACCTGTTGTTTGCGTACATGTAGTATTGCCGAAGTGAGGGAGAGAGTTACATCAGAATTGGAAGAAAGTTATTTTCGTAAAATGAAATTAGATGGAGCAAGCGTCAATTTTATATCCACTTCAATATTGGGTGGTAGCCATTGAGGTATATTAAATATTTCATGATATATTTTTCCAACTAGATGTAATTCACTAGTTGTAGCATTTTTAAGTGCATCTGTACTATCAGTATTAGTAATATATTCATATCCATTGGAGGTGCCTCTCAATTTCTTGTATGACTTGGGTGTCATCAGCATGAATTGCATATAGCTTGTATAATTTGAGAGATTGTTGCTTGTGCTCGCCAGCGTGCCATTGATGTAGACACTGATTTGACGAAATAAATTATGTAATATACAATTTTCATAGGATATTCCATCGGCAAGAATTGGCAATGTATCATTAGATTTCCGGATTTGCATTCGTAAATCTATAAATTTCGAAGACACGTCCATAAAGTAGTCTTCTTTGGAATAAATTTGAAAGTGGATATTATCGGAGAGGGTTGTTATGGATAAAATTGTTCATAGTATCCATGTTTTACACTACATCAACATTTTCTGGATTGAATAGATTCAACAAGGAGGTGATTGAAGGCTGGGAATCCTTATGCGGTAGATATGACATCTTAGGAAAAGAACTCTAGTTTCGATCTAACAATTCTCTTCCTGGGGCTTCTTCTATTGTTTAATGTAAGTGTCGAATTTCATTCTTTTCTTTGACAGGGGTGATGTCTTACGTTTCTGACGTGAGTAGAGACTGATGAGTGGTGCACTGTTTCTCGACCTTTTTAAACCTTTTGCATTTTGATGAGATTTCAATTGTTCGCCAAAGGGTTTGCGCGCTGGACCTAAGATTTTCCAAAGCGCTTTTTTTTAAATCCTTGTCAGAGCCCCAATCGTATAGCGTAGAGGATGCAAAACCTGTCGCAGCCGGTACAATATATTTTCTAGCCAGAGGTAGTGCAGAGCGAAACAGCTTAGCAAACCAACTGCCAAGACCATAGCCAGACATCGACAAGTGACCTTTGTAATAGTCCATTCCATTGCCCAATTGTCATGGGCCAAGAGTATTAACATAGCAGTCCATATCAGGACAAAGGAATGGCACTTTTATATTAGACATCTTGTTGTTGAACCATGGATCGAAACAGGCATGCAATCACAGCCAAACCTTTTGATATTGTTAGAAAATCACCTAATTCAGTTCTTAGTGTTCACTGACAGAGTTCCAAATAGGAAGTCTTTACGGGAATATACTGAAGAGGCCTTAAATTGTAGTGGTGAATATGTTCTTGATTGGTTTTTCGTTCAGGAACTCGTAGGAGGGGAACATTGATATTGCCAACCCGGGATGTTTCCACAAATGAAGTGTAGAGAAATATACAAGTGTCCGTGGAGAAGGCAGGCGGGTAGTCAGCAAAAACAAAATTAGTGTTTCCGGCACTTTTACCATTGAATTGAGCTTAAAGCCAAGAACATTCTTTAGATTATAATTGAGAATAACCTTTTCATCAGCAATAGGTTAACTGATGTAGATCTTGCCCTCTTCTTTTGAATAGTTAAAATGAAAGGCTCCTTTTTTACGAGCGGAAACTCTTTTATTAATAGAACGACGTAGATTATTCATACAGAAGAGTTCTTCATAGGGTAATTCAATATATGGATAATTCATCCAATTGATCTTTTGAATTTGTTCTTAATCACCTGAGGGTGGCGGCTAATCATAGGGTCTAATTTTTATTTCATATTTGAAATAAATTTTATTTCATATTTATTTCAGATTATTGTCAAATGATAAAAGTCCTTTACGATTCGTCACCATATCACAAATTAAATCAACTAGATTATAACTTTTTCCGTGAATTATGATTCGTTTCCCTGTGCTATCGACCTGAACTTGATGATCACTTTCCAACATGAGATATGTTAATACTCTTTTACTCTGTTCTCGATAGGTCACTGGAAATAGGTTTCCAATTGATGTTACTATGGAATTCAATTCCTTCTCCTTTGATTGTGCAGAATCTTGAGGAGATGTTTCCTGTTTAGGGGGATCTGTGACGGTGACGGCGGGTCCCTCACGATAAGGTCTAAGTTTTTCCGCACGTCGCAATACATCTTAAAGTAAAACTAGCTTTTTATCATCGGCAATATTCTCATCATTAATGAATTTGCTTAAATTGTCTTCAAATGTTCCACGGGTGAGAGGACAATTTCAAATGGTGTCAATTTATAGGGTTTAGCCATCTAGAGAAAACTTTTTACAAGTCCTGCAATTATTGGTAGTAAAAGTGTAAAAAAGCTACCGCCCGCCTGAAGGAGACGTTTTCTTTTAAAAAATTTTCCCTTGTTTTTGAAAGCCAAGGCACGTACAGTGGAACGGTGTTGCCTTGGCTGTTGTCTAACACCTTCTGGCAAGTGTACATTGCCCTCAGTTACATTTAAACAAAGTTCAGATATTAGATTAATGAAATCATCGTCAACACCATGTTTTAGTATGGTCTTCCTGAGTGGAGGTTTTGAGGTGCTTAAAACGGAAAATAAATGCCGTTGTTCGTGTACTTTCTTCAGTGTCATGATGGTAATTAATAGCTTTTTCTACTGCTCACTGGAAGATATACAGTAATTTCTTTGTCGAAAATATCTGTGACTACACGTCGATCCTCGGGTTTATTCTGATTAAGATCTCGCAAAAAGTACCCGTAGGGCTTATTTGTTGCCTGAGTATACGCTGACAGCAGAAATTTTGGGGCACCTGGATATATTTGTTTATTGAGAGTTATTAGCGAGCTAGAATCACGAACAACTCGGTAGATAATATAGATGGTGCAATTCAAAGCAAGGGTTCTCATACATTTGCTCTGATGAAACAGATTGTGTAGAACTAGGGTTATGAACATGTGTTCATGATGATAGCTAACGGTAAACAGTTGTAGCATTTCCTGTGAGAACTGTTCAAAGGATTCAGCCAAATCATCAATAATCAGCCATGAGTTTGGTTCAATACTATTGAAAACATCGAGTCCCCGTATAAATTGTATTGGCATGGATGTGGTAGTGGCAATAGCTTTTATTTGATCGTAGGATTCTTGCCAAATACTATAGCAATAATGAATTTTCTTTGGTTTTTCCAAAAACATTTTATTACAATTTTTAATTATTTTAGCTAAAAGTGTCGTTTTCCCCGACATTGATGGACCACACAGAAACGATCTTAATAGTGTTTTAAATTGATAAATACAGTTGCTGTTGACAACAGTCGGACTACAATTAACTGTAAACCATATTTTTCCAATGAATAAGTAATAGTAACTTTCCCATAGATCTATTTACATTAGCAGGAACAACAAAAACACAAATATTTCTTTCATTTATTAACATAAACACTTGTACAGCATGAATAACACACACACTATTTGTCCAAGAAGAACATTTATTATCATAAACACTTTTTTGTTCAGCAAGAACAACAATATTTATTAACAAGAACACTTTTTTGTACATCAAGAACACCAACAGTAATAGTACACACATACATTTTTGTACAACAACACTATTTGTACAACAACAACACTTATTGACATAAAAAAAACACGAACACGAATAGCACAGTTGAACACTATGAATTTAAAAGATGAGAATACCCTCCACCCCCCAGGGATCGCGGGCCGAAGGCCGGCCTCGGGTGGGACCCCCACCCCCCGGGAGCCGCGGGTCGCAGGCCAGCCACGGGCGGGACTCCCCACCCCCGGGGTCGCTGTGGAAAAACTGTACACAATAGTCGCCACCGCTGCTGCAGGTTAGGTTAGAGTATTTAAGTTAATTTATCAGGTTATGTTGGGTTAGGTTTGAGCATTGAAGTTAATTTATCAGGTTAGGTTAGGTTTGACCATTTAAGTTAATTTATGGATTTGCTGTCTCCATAGAAAAAAATGTGGACCACAATTTGTTTTAAGGGTGAGGTTAGGTTAGGTTGTACTATTTGGTTAGGTTAGGTTAATTTATCCAGACAGAGTTGGTTGCGATAGTCTACACATTCAACCCGGTCTGAAATTTGATAGTGGCCCCGGGGGAGTACATTTACAACATTCTCGAGCACAAAGACGTTGTCGGATATACAAGACATTGCATTCTTTTCAACTCTAAGAGAATAATTGTTATACTGCAGAGAGTGAATTGCAAGCACTTGTGCTCTCGGCACTAGACTACTCTCTACACAGTTTCTGTAGACACTCATGTTGAAATTGTTTTTTACAAAATGTGTAGGCACCCCTTTACACGCCTGTTTTACATCTTTGTTGTGAGTTTCTATGGAATAAACTTTAGGACCGGGGAACACCCCATTGGATATCAAATCACTCCCCGTCTCTGATTTTAACATGAGTAGCTGATTGGGGGCCTGACGTTTCACCAACTCGGGGTAGAGGGATACATTCCAATTAGTGAAATCCATCCGCAAGCTAATGTGTTCCCCATTTTCTAAATCATTTAATAAATCCCTGCTTTTAACTTTTAACAGCAGAGAATCTGTATCCCCATAATAAAATTGAACCTACTCCTCCCTTGGCCATTGTACCTTCCACCTTTTGTACAAAAACGGCAACATGAGATTTTTGGAAATTTCCAGTACTGAACTACCTCCCGCTATATTCTTGTTCAGCACCACATTTCTTTTCTTTCTGTGTAGAAGAACCATGCTTGCCTCTATGCTCTTGAACGATGTAAAATTGGGGTCTGCAATAATTCGTGCACATTATTGGGGGTCAGTCACGATGTCACAACGGGATCTGTTCCGTACGCTTTCACCCATTTTGCCGAACGATGAATTTAAAATGAGCTTGTACATTTCCTTCTCTACTTTACTTTTTGCCCGAGAGCGTTTATCGACAAAGGTGTCGATAAACGTCTTCAAATAAGGTTGTTGACTGAATTGCAGGACCCTATGTATTTTCGTAATCTTGAAACTATTGTTCACCATCCAGCGCAAAAGCACATGGTGAACAACGATGTTCTGTTTAGGGTCTAGGTCTGCAATCGGTTTCTGCTTGGAGGGGTTCCAGTGCATCCCCATATCATCAACCAATGATCGATTGTATGGGCTCAGTGAGTCCTTTGTCACTGGTCAATTGATACAGGGGAAAACAAAATCTTTGACAGAATCATGAAGCGCCAATGGAATGTGACCGTAAATTTCAAAGAACTATCCTTGTGGCTCATTGTCCTCGACGGTGTGAATGTCGGGGATCTAACAATGATTCTCGAGCCATTTATAGTTTCCACACGGATAAGAGTAGTGAGACATTACCGAAGGGTATAACGAGTTCATATCAAGGAAAACTGCATTGGACTTTACACCAGTGTCTTGCCCTCTTGGATCTGTTGCTAGAACGCGATCTCCATGAAAAACATACCTCCCCCCCCCTCATTGATCTTTCTACAAAAAGGTGTTGATACACATCAGTGATCAACCCTATTTCTTCCCTACTAATTTTTAAAATCAAGTCCATCACCAAATGTGGTGTGGAAAAATAATAGCCCAAATCTAACCCAAACTCTTAATAGATTTGGTTTGTGTTTTACAGACAATATCTAACAGAGTTAAAACGTCACTGGCCAAGTACAGTCTACAATAATCCCACCCATTTTTACAATTACCCTTTGTACAGACCCTCTTGGCAAATTCGTATTCCTCGGCTGTGCACTGTTGGTGAGTGAATTATAGAAAGCTTCAATTGGAGGTTGTTTCTCTTCGCTTAACCGAGCACCAGAACAGTAATAATCGTATGCATATACACCTTTACAGGTCAATAGGTCATACATTTCACTGTCTGGAAAGTACTGTTTAAGCAAAGGAAAACTATCGAAATTGTCGCTTTTCTGCATTTGAATCAATTGACTCAATGCCTTGGGGAAAAAACTAAAAGAATCTGGAAACCTAATTTTATTCCAACACGTAAGCCCGTTATTCACTACCTGCCGTTTCTACTCGAGAAGCACCAGCTTTTCGGCTGATTTTGGGATAATATTATAGGTAAATGAATTGTTTACCCATGGACTATCTACTCCCCCTTTCTCTCAGTTCAAAAGTGCCTAAGCCTGTAAAATAAACATTAGATCATTTTTTGAATTGTGAATAAGCACTGGAATAAAAAACTGATGACTTAAATTGACATTGCATGATTGATGTGCAACCCCTCTAAAATTACTACCCCCAGATGATATTTCCTGCCAGAAGTGATTATGGTCGATCACTTTCCCCTTCCCCCCTCTTTTTCTTCTAGTCCCTTTCCCCTTTCCTCTTCAAACTCCCTCTTACAAACCCAGTATATTTCTTGATTTTTTATCGCTAGACGATCCTCTGCAGACAACAACATTAGGTAATGGGTATTTCTCAAACGATAAATAGCTCCATTTGCGGTGCGAATTAATTTGGTCAGTGCCTTGATCATGCACTCGTTCTCATCCAATGTCTCGACTATTTCTAACAACTGCATAGTTTTAGAGTTGTCTCTTTGCACGTGGGCATAGGAAACCGCTATGGCCAAATGTTCTTTGATTCGATTCAGAAATCAAGGATCGTTCATATCCACTAGCTTCGCTTCACAGTCCAAAAACATTTTATTGCCTTGGAGGAGGGTATTTTGAAAATTTTTAAATCGTAAAATGGCCCTATCAACCGAAACCGTTTCCACTGATTGGTAGCCATGCCGTCTATAATGTTTCATATGATTCTGTAGCTTTAAATCACTAAGAACTCGAGACAGGCATGTTGGAAAGTAGAAACGTGTCCCAAGTGTTTACCCCCCCCCTCCAGAACTCTACTGATGTCTGTAATTGGGTTAAAATGGCCAATTGCATTTGGTACACTAGGTGGTGTATACAACAACCAAGCCCAGTGCTTCACCAATTCAATTGACGGGCCCCTTACTGGGAACAACACCCCCTTTTATTAGAACGAACCCCATCTTGAAATTGAGTTTCATACTTAACCACAGTAACACCGATATTTAAATGGGCATTGGCCCTTTCAAAAATATCAATGGATCTTAGCGTTACTGAGAATTTTCCCTCTAAACAAGTGAAATCTACAGTGGGGAAATCAGAGCCTTCTTTCCCATGTACAGCCCAGTATTCTAAACTTGTTTTTGAAGCGTCACGTGCTAGAGGCTAGAATGCTGATATGAGGAAAGCGTACATGAAATATTTTTGACCTGTTTCAAAACACATTCGTTGAACGTCTTTGCAACCCTCTAAATCTGGATTATATATTAAAACTATAGACCCCTCAGACGCCCCACCCCCTCTTAAAATAATTTTTTTTTTATTTTCAAATATTTAAGCTTAAATTTTCAATAAAAAGAACCACAGATCCACTCCCATTCTCGTTATAATTTTCGAGATGCGTAATAATGTGACCTACCCATTCCATAAACACTGTTTCGTAATTTTCCAAATGAGGGTAGACCACTAGCATCTCGATATGTACATAATGGTCATAAACTTCACCTTTACCCTCATTTAAATAAAAAACCTTTAAAACAATTTAAACCTTAATAGCGTCCCTACCCCCCCCCCACAACTTAATCTGGTTTTCTAAAAGTGCACGAATTTTATCCACATATTCATGGAAAATATCTATAGGGTCAAATATAAAATCCCCCCCCCAAAAGCGAATTAAATGGATCCCCAAAAGTCGCACTGTAGACGACTATTGTATTTAATATCAAATTTGACAGCTGAAGGTCTGGAAATGTCATAAATTGGGTATTGTCACCCTCTTGTATATTATCACCACCCCCTCCCCCCCTTTGTTCAACAATAGGGCTATATAAATCCATCAAAGACACTTCATTAGTTTGAACTATGTTCATGTAATCTGAGGGGGAAGGGTTCTTTGTTAATTCATTGGCAAAATCACATAAAATTTGTAGTGTATTCAGACTTACCAAAGGCAAGTCCAAATCTGAATTAGCCATTTTGCCTTGCTCAAATGTGCTAGGTTCTACATTGAAATAATTAGTTATAAAATCATCATCAATATTAAAAGGTATTTCTGGATAATTACCGTGTCATTCGTTGATAGGTAAATTGTCGCAAAACTCTATAGATGCGTCTTCTTCTTCTCCAACTGATGAGGACGGAGACAAAGAATATGGAACCAATGTAATCTATAAAAGAAAATAGCTTATTTTCAAAGTGTCTAAATCACCCTATTTTTAAAATTGGTTTATTATTTACATATGTTCTTAAAAACACGAATAGTAGCATTTGGTTAATTCACTATTCCCTACTCTATATATTCTGAAAGTTCCAACTTAATATAACATATTTACAATCTAAAACATGACATAGTAGGTTCTGATTTTGTTCAGACAACTCCTCCCAAAAAAATTTCATATTAATACTCTTTATCTGCTTTGGAAAAAAACATGATTTGAAATGGATAGCCATCTCCTGTCATGATACACAACTCATTCCACTAGAAAGTTGTTTTTTAAGAAATTTGTAGAAGCAAGATTAACCTTTCGTTTATATCACAATAAAAATGGCCTAACTTTACTATGACCAGAATATAGTGCCTTTTTTTGGCTTCACTAACCTAATTTAGCAGGGTGAGTGCATGTACTTGACACGATTCAAATGGAGAACATTATACTTCCTTTAGGAGAAAAAATCTTTAGCGAAAAATTTCTTCTAATATCTCTGACATACTTTTACAGTGTTGAAAAATGGCGAAAAGAAAGACCTAAAAAAATGGAAGAAATGGATAGATGTTTGTAAAGCCAGTTAAAAACTAGAGGCAAAAAAGCTTACATTTCCAAATTCCGGCTGCACTTGGATGCCGGATGGTCCTGCTAGCGCGTGTTGGAGGGCAACCTCATGATCTTGTGTAGGCGGGATAGCTCCTGAGACCCTTGACAATGTGTGATAAGGGGGTGACGGGCTGGCTACCTCATGATCTTGCGTAGGTGCGACTGTGGCTTTAAAAGCAGCCATCCACTCTCTTTTTAGATTTCGGCCTGGCTATATTGTTACCTGCGCAGATTAAACTTGGGCAGGCAGTGTAGAGCTGGGGGGCCTCGGCCAGCGGCCATATTGTACAACTGTCGCCTTCGTAGGGGTTTTATCGTTACCCCTTGCTCTCTTTTCAGGAGGAGGAAGAAGGCATTTGTCGGAATCATCCTTAAAAAAAGAAAATTTTAGTATAAAATAACGACTCCCCTTTTACTGAAGAAAAGAAATTAGTGAAAGAAAGATTTTTATGAAAGCCTCTTAAACTATTATTCATCTAAAGAGTAGATAAAATCCATGAATTCGAAAATAAAATCATTTAAATTGCCCTATCTCTTCCTTTTCAGGAAGGTGAATCTTTGTAGATTTAACTAAAACATTATTTGCTTTCACCAGTCATTTGAAAATAGAACACTCCTTTCATTAGGTATAATTGTCTGAAAAAGCAATCTTTTTCCGTTCTGTTAATAAAAGATGTATTTCGTTTAGAGTGCAAGAGACATAGATCTAATTTTAACAACCCTCCCCCTAAATTAAAGACTGCTTTCTAGCCTAATACTATCATAGTTAAAAAGCATAGTTTTCACCCCCTCCCCCCTGAGAATATAAAGGACACTTTAATGAAAGAAAGGTATAGAAAAAGGAATAATATACACTCTAAAGGACTCTTTGCATCTGACATTTACATAATTTCCATGTCCTAAAAATAACTCTTAATTCATTTCCCTTTTTCAAACCCTCTAGAATTACGCAAAGCCTGTAGCCTTAATCATTTCTGTGTCTAGCTGCCACCCTTGTTTTTGTTAATTTAGATAAGTCGCGTGCGAGAAGATCTGTTTACGAAGCTCCCCCTTTGAGACGTATTCACACACAGGTTAGGTTAAATCGCAAGTGTGAAGATTTTAATGGTTTTAAACGTGTGTGAAAAGGCCACTTTTTGAGTGATAACTTCAATTGAAAGAATTAAATGGTGATGAATGGTGGGAGGAAGGGGTGGGTTTACATAGTGGAAAAAAGAGTATATTTTGAAAGAAAGTATAAAGATTTTTTTTTTTGGGGGGGGGTACCCTGAAGTTGAATAAATTGGGGGTGGGGGCTACAAAAAATGATTTTACTTGGAAAAACCTAAGAAAATTTACTAAACAGAACTCACATTATATATTTGTGTAGCTAAAGTTTCCATGTCAATAATAGTTGATGCTCTATCCATAATGTCTTGAGACTGTATGCTAATTTAACCTCAATGCATGTCCGTTATATACAAAATCTCAAGGGCGAATTGTGATGTAAAGGGAAACCTTACTTAACTCCCTGATTGGCTTAGAAATAGACGTGTGATCTTGTCCCGTTAAACTCGATCAATACGCTTAGAAACAACAAATAAATTGACCTCGAAAGAGGTGTCATTGACCCTGTTCCGTTAGAGTCGATAATTCAGCAATTGTTGATGTGAACTTATGTTGACATCCAAGAAAACAACAAATAAATTGACCCAACACTCATAACCATCCAAGAAACATCCAATAATCAGATGTCTATATCCAGTAATTCTTGATGTGAACTTATGTTGACATCCAAGAAAACAACAAACAGGTTGACTAACACTCATAACCATCCAAGAAACATCAACAAACAGATGTCTACATCATATAACGATCAAACAGTGAGAAAAACCACGAAAAAACATCCAAAGTGAGAAAAACCATGAAAAAACATCCTCAGTGAGAAAAACCATGAAAAAGCATCCTCAGTGAGAAAAACCATAAAAACATCCATAAATTATGTCCTGTCAGCGTTAGACTCGATTATAGATGGCAGCACAGTGTTCGTCTTGTATGTAATAGGGCCTCCCTACTAGTTTTAAATAATAATTCTGTGATTTTACTACATTTTGTCTAAGCAAAATGTCTTAGCTTCGGAGTTAAACTCTTGTAAAATCAAATAATTTTGAATAGTGATAGAGCTTCATATTGTCTTTCAAAATCCTAAGAAAAATTTCTGTATCCCAAGGAAATTTTTGCAAAAAATTACGTAAATCTTGATTTCGAAACACAAAAACTTTGATTTGTTTTTTCATAAAACTTTGATTTTTATGTTTAAATTATTTTCTCTCCCCTGATCAAAATACTGAAATTACGTCCATGCCCTCTATATTTCCTGCAAGTTTCAACTTAACACCCTCAGCGGTTCCTGAGATATTGTAAATCCACCCCTTTTACAACCTGGAAACACATAGTGTCTTTTGATTTAATTCAAGCTTCCCTTCAATATTTTCTGAAAGTAGGGCTAGGCCTTCTAAAAATTACAGCGACGTTTGAGCTTTACTGAAAATAATTTTTTCTTTAGAGCAGTGTGTGTTTATTTGTCACAGCATCAACAACAAAAAAAAGGAGAAAATCAACATTTTTAAAACCAAGATTACAAAAAAAACTATTGAACAATTCATTCCTGGAAATCTCAGCAATTTTGGATTTACTAACGTTATAGAATAGAAAGTATATGAAATATATTTTGTTTTCTGTAAAGCATAAATGATGATTTAGCCTATAAAATCCTTAGGATACATTAGCCCTACTGCTGTTTATGGCAATTTTCGGTCATTTTAATCTTGACCTACTTTATTCATTATAATTTGTGTCTACTTTGGATCTCATTAATTGATACATAGTTGTTCCATTCGTTTTAAGTTTGAATCATTATTTATGCTCGACGTCAGTTTATTGTAACAACTTACATTTTTTGGGACAAATCCATTTTTGGAAATGTTTTTAAATTAATTTCTGTTTGTTTTCAATTGAAATTCCGAAAATCTTTCAACTTAATGCAATTAACCGTTCCTAAAATACTACACATATGCCATTTTGACAACCTGGATACACATAGTGTCTTTTAGTAGAATACTAAGTACCATTTTGATAGAAGCTATAGGAATCCCCATGCTATTTGCTAGAAGCTATACACCTTTTCAAAGAGAGTGAGTATCCTCTCACATGGCCTTCCATTTCTACGGGACGTATAGGAATTCCCATACTATTTGCTTAATGCTCTACACCTTTTCAAAGAGAGTGAATATCCTCTCACACCTGTTCCATTTCTTTGAAGTATGTGCTATCAGACTGGTTTTTCTGATTTTTTTGACAATTGCCTTAGCTCGAGAGTAGTTTGTTATTAATGCGTCGTTGCTAATTAAAAAATTGGATGCTACAATCAGAATTGTTTGATTTACATTTGCAAAAAGTGGTAAGGGATTCGCGAATTGGACTGTACGAACGATCTTATTTGAATAATAGGGAAAAAACAGAACTAGATAACATTTGCGAATTGGACCACATGAAGGTGGAGAAAAAAAGGGTTAAACTGATTAGCAGTTAAGGTAACCTCGAAGAGCATGTTAACTCATAGCTTATTTATTATAAATTTGGAACAATATCAATCTATAGAAATTCTTAATGATGATAAAATGGTCTTATGACTTGACCTAGCTTTACTTCTTCGATGGGCTCTGTATAATATACAAGTGGTGTTTGAACAGTGTTGTCAATTTAAAATAGAGTTTAACGTTATAGTATACTAAAAAGTTGATACTAAGAGAGATGTAAATGGCAAGAAAAGAATTTTAATAATGAAATTCAGAACAAACCCTAGAAATCCTTGCAAATCAAGTAGTAAGGTGTATGTGAGTACGAACCATCAAGGATCATAAGCACCAACGACCCTAACCACCAGAGACCTCAACCCCCCCCCCCAAAGGTCCCCTATCCCCAAACTCGAAGGGCGCACCCTCCCTCCAACTTTTTGGCCCCCCGCCCATTTTTTTATTTTTTGTTTGGTCGTTTTTTAATTTTTTTTTTAACATGATATATTTTTTTCAACTTTTTTTTACATGTCTTCGAATGAGATGAAACATACTTAAAACAAAAACAAAATCACATTTAATATTTTCCAAACTCAAAAATGAGAATGGTATAGGCATGTTAGTCATGACCTTTACTATTAGAAAAATAATATTTGTAGTAGCACTTTTTTTATTGGACTCATTTTTTTTTGGACTTCGAAATTATTTAACTTTATTTTTAAGTATCTTAAAATGATATAAAATATGCTTACGGCTCTAACAGTTGTACTCTATGCTTGCTCAGAGACACAATGCGGCTTTCCCACAGGTACTTTATGGCGGGTTATCGACACTATCTAGTTTATTACATGTATTAAATCAGTGTTTTTTACGCAGTGGAACGATAAAAAAATAATTCATATCTTTAAAAAAAAGTGATGATTGAGCATTTTCATAAAGTGTATTCACATGACAATGTTATTGTAGCATTGAATGCCGACAAGGAGAAGTATCTAAACTATGAAACAAGTACAAGTGATAGCACTATTGGAAATGTATGCATGCATTGTCATGACAGTAAGGAATTAAATTTCTTTTGAGTATCGAAAAAATTCAACTCTTATGTTGGAGGATATGCAAGATTGAGATCTCCAGAGATGATTGCACTCAAAGAGAATGCCAACATAAAAATAATCGTTGATGATAGAGGACAACTCCTTGCTACTGTTGCAGGTAACAAATTACCTACTGATACATCCTATCGTCAGCTTTCGGGTATTATTATTCAACGGAAGATCAAAAAAAGAAAGGCCAACTCTTCTACTAATATCATAAACCATATCTTGTCTACGTGCAGAAACTGTTACCTGTGTAAAAATTATGTTATAATAGACAGTGAAATTGCCAGAAAAATAAAAAGGGCAATGGCAGAAAATATCACTATGGAATATAAAGATGAATTGATGAAAAAAAAATACCAGCAAACGTTACTGCCATTGATCAAACAGTCAATGAACCAAATAATACCAAAGACGAAAAGCATATTGAGCCTGTCGATGACACGCCAGTAAAAGTTGTGTATGACTCAAAATGGAATAATGAGTATTCTACTGATTACGAACTAAGAGAAGACAATAGCTACAATATCAAGAGAGAACATGGTGAACTATTTTTTGAAACATATTCAAAATGTCCAAAGTTGATCATTGATAATAATAATGTATCATAATATATTTTTGTATTAACATTCTACATAGCATTATTTCATTAAAAATGTATTATGCATTACATTGTTATGTGTTCATTATTTTTAGAGTATGCTAGCATATCAAACGTGTAGAATGTCTATTAAAACATTGGAGATGTAAGAAAAGGAATTTGCATACGTCTATTGTCAGATACATGGGATAACATTGACAAAATCTAGGTATCAGAATGAATAAATTCTTTATCACCATCCTTTGCCAGATACATCGAATAAAATTGATAAAATATAAGTGTCAGAGTGAATAGATTTTTTTTACCAACATCCTTTGTCAGATACATCAAATAAAATTGACAAAATCGAATTGTCAGAATGAATAAATGCTTTAACAACATCCTTTATCGGATATGTCAGATAAAATTTACAAAATCTAAGTATCAGAGTGACTAAATTTTAGATCAACATCCTTTTCTCGGATACATAGGATACAATTGACAGAATCTAAGTGTCAGAGTGAATAAATATTTTTATCAACATCCGTTGTCAGATACATCAAATCAAATTGACGAAATCTAAATTTCAGAATGAATAAATTCATTATCAACATCCTTTGTCGGATATGTCGGATAAAATTGAAAAAATCTAAGCATAAAAGTGAATAATTTTTTTTTAACAGCATCCTTTGCCAGATATATCGAATAAAATTGATAAAATGTAAGTGTCAGAGTGAATAATTTTTTTTTATCAACATCCTTTGTCAGATATATCAAATAAAAACGACAAAATCTAAATTTCAGAATGTTTTAACAACATCCTTTATCGGATATGTCGGATAAAATTGACAAAATCTAAGTATCAGAGTGACTAAAAATTCTATATCAACATCCTTTTCTCGGATACATAGGATAAAATTGACGAAATATAAGTATTAGAGTGAATAATTTTTTATTATCAACATCCTTTGCCAGATACATCGGATAAAATTGACAAAATCTAAATTTCAGATTGATTAAATTCTATATCAACATCCCTTGTCGGATATGTAGGATAAAATTGACAAAATCTAAATTTCAGATTGATGAAATTCTATATAAACATCCCTTGTCGGATATGTCGGATCAAATTGACAAAATCTAAGTATCAGAGTGAATAATTTTTTTATCAACATCCTTTGCCAGATACATTGAATAAAATTGAAAAAATTTAAGTGTCAGAGTGAATAAATTTTTTATCAAAATCCTTTGTCAGATACATCGAATAAAATTGACAAAATCTAAATTTCAGAATGAATAAATGCTTTAACAACATCCTTTATCGGATATGTCGGATAAAATTGACAAAATCTAAGTATCAGAGTGACTATATTCTATATCAACATCCTTTTCTCGGATAAACAGGGTAAAATTGACAAATTCTAAGTGTTAGAGTGAATTAATTTTTCTGATCAACATCCTTTGCTAGATACATCGGATAAAATTGACAAAATCTAAGCATCACAGTGAATAAGTTCATTATCAACATCCTTTGTCGGATATGTCGGATAAAATTGACAAAATCTAAGTATCAGAGTTAATAATTTTTTTTATCAACATCTTTTGCCAGATATTTAGAATATAATTGACAAAATAAAAGTGTCAGAGTGAACAAGTTTTTTTTTACCAACATCCTTTGTCAGATACATCGAATAAAAATTGACAAAACCTAAATATCAGAATGAATAAATGCTTTAACAACATCTTTTATTGGATTTGTCGGATAAAATTGACAAAATCTAAGTATCAGAGTGACTAAATTCTATATCAACATCCTTTTCTCGGATACATAGATTAAACCTGAAAAATCTAGTGTCAGAGTGAACAAATCTTTTTATCAACATCCGTTGTCAGATACATCAAATAAAATTGACGAAATCTAAGTGTCAGAGTGAATAAATTAATTATCAACATCCTTTGTCGGATATGTCGGAAAAAATTGATAAAGTCTAAGTATCAGAGTGATTAAATTCCATATCAACATCCTTTGCCAGATACATCGAATAAAATTGATAAAATATAAGTATCAGAGTGAATAAATGCTTTATCAACATACTTTGTCAGATGCATCAAATAAAATTGACAAAATCTAAATTTCAGAATGAATAAATGCTTTAACAACATCCTTTATCGGATATGTCTGATAAAATTGACAAAATCTAAATATCAGAGTGACTAAATTCTATATCAACTTCCAAATCTCGGATACATAGGATAAAATTGACAAATTCTAAGTGTTAGAGTGAATGCATTTTTTTATCAACATCCTTTGCCAGATACATCGGATAAAATTGAAAAAATCTAAAATTTCAGATTGATTAAATTCTATATCAACATCCCTTGTCGGATATATCGGATAAAATTGACAAAATCTAAGTATCAGAGTGAATAATTTTTTTTATCAACATCATTTGCCAGATACATCGAATAAAATTGATAAAATATAAGTGTCAGAGTGAATAAATTTTTTTTGTCAACATCCTTTGTCAGATACATCAAATAAAATGTACAAAATCTAAATTTCAGAATGAATAAATGCTTTTTACAACATCCTTTATCGGATATGTCAGATAAAATTGACAAAATCTAAGTATCAGAGTGACTAAATTCTACATCAACATCCTTTTCTCAGATAAATAGGATAAAATTGACAAATTGTGAGTGCTAGAGTGAATAATTTTTTTTATCAACATCCTTTGCTAGATACATCAGATAAAATTGACAAAATCTAAGTATCAGAGTGAATAAACTCGTTATCAACATCCTTTGTCGGATATATCGGATAAAATTGACAAAATCTAAGCATCAGAGTGAATAATTTTTTTTTATTAACATCCTTTACCAGATACATCGAATAAAATTGATAAAATATAAGTGTCAGAGTGAATAAATTTTTTTTTATCAACATCCATTGTCAGATACATCGAATAAAATTGATAAAATCTAAATTTCAGAATGAATAAATGTCTTAACAACATCATTTATCGGATGAGTCTGATAAAATTGACAAAATCTAAGTATCAGAGTGACTAAATTCTATATCAACATCCTTTTCTCGGATACATAGGATAAAATTGACATAATCTAAGTGTCAGAGTGAATAAATTTTTTTATCAACATCCGTTGTCAGATACATCAAATAAAATTGACAAAATCTAAATTCCAGAATGAATAAATTCATTATCAACATCCTTTGTCGGATATGTCGGATAAAATTCACAAAATCTAAGTATCAGAGTGATTATTTTTTTTTATCAACATCCTTTGCCAGATACATCGAATAAAATTAATAAAATATAAGTGTCAGAGTGAATAAATGTTTTATTAACATCCTTTGTCCGATACATCAAGTAAAATTGACAAAATCTAAATTTCAGAATGTATAAATGTTTTAACAACATCCCTTTCTCGGGTACATGGGATAAAATTGACAAAATCTAAGTATCAGATTGATAAATTCTATATCAACATCCTTTTCTCGGATACATGGAATAAAATTGACAAATTCTAACTGTTAGAGTGAATAAATTTTTTTTATCAACATCCTTTTCCAGACACATCGGATAAAATTAACAAAATCTAAATATCAGAGTGAATAGATTCTATATCAACATCCCTTATCGGATATGTCGGATAAAATTGACAAAATCTAAGTATCAGAGTGAATAATTTTTTTTTTTATCAACATCCTTTGCCAGACAAATCGGATGAAATTAACAAAATCTAAATATCAGAGCGAATAAATTCTATATCAACATCCCTTGTCGGATATGTCGGATAAAATTGACAAAATCTAAGTATCACAGTGAATAATTTTTTTTATCAACATCCTTTGCCAGATACATCGAATAAAATTGACAGAATCTAAGTATGAGAATTATTAAATTTTTTTATCAACATCCTTTGTCAGATACATAAAATAAATTTGACAAAATCTAAATTTCAGAATGAATAAATGCTTTTTACAACATCCTTTATCGGATATGTCGGATAAAATTGACAAAATCTAAGTATCAGAGTGAATAATTTTTTTTTATCAACATCCTTTGCCAGACAAATCGGATGAAATTAACAAAATCTAAATATCAGAGCGAATAAATTCTATATCAACATCCCTTGTCGGATATGTCGGATAAAATTGACAAAATCTAAGTATCACAGTGAATAATTTTTTTTATCAACATCCTTTGCCAGATACATCGAATAAAATTGACAGAATCTAAGTATGAGAATTATTAAATTTTTTTATCAACATCCTTTGTCAGATACATAAAATAAATTTGACAAAATCTAAATTTCAGAATGAATAAATGCTTTTTACAACATCCTTTATCGGATATGTCGGATAAAATTGACAAAATCTAAGTATCAGAGTGACTAAATTCTATATCAATATCCTTTTCTCGGATACATAGGATAAAATTGACAAAATCTAAGTACCAGAGTGAATAAATGCTTTATCAACATCCTTTGCTAGATATGTCGGATAAAATTGACAAAATCTAACTATCAGATTGATTAAATTCTATATCAACATACCTTTCTCGAATACTTGGGATAAACTTGACAAAATCTAAGTATCAGTGTGAATAATTTTTTTATCAACATCCCTTTCTCAGATACATGGGATAAAATTGACAAAATCTAAGTATCTGAGTGAATAAATACTTTATCAATATCCCTTAAATGCATTATCAACATCACATGTCAAATACATCGGATAAAATCGACAAAATCTAAGTACTAGAAAGAATAAATTTGTTTTCAAAATTTCTATCGGATACATCAGATAACAGTCATAAAATCCAAGTTCTATTCATTTTGACTTCATGCGTCGTTACGTTGGATTTAGGTTAGACCGGTTATAGATGGCAGTATACCCGCTCAGACACACAGTCATAGTGAGAGAGATATTCAAAAAGTTGAGTTAATTTAGGTTCACTTCACGTGCGCGCACGTAACCTAGTCTAAATTAACCTTAAAAAATGAAATAAAGCTATGTCGACACTGCATGTCTCTCCCACTATGTAGGCACCGTCACGGTGTACACTCCATATCTTTCTCGGTTGTTGTGACTAAATATACGTATTTGTATGTGTTTTTATCTCTCTCACTCTTTTTGCTTGTGTGTCTGGGCGGGTGTTTGCTTATTCCAATGCATGTCTGGCCACTCTAAGTGAACCTAAATTAACTCAACTTTTTGAATATCTCTCTCACTATGACTGTGTGTCTGAGCGGGTGTCCGACAAGGGATGTTGATATAGAATTTAATCAATCTGAAATTTAGATTTTGTCAATTTTATCCGATGTACCTGGCAAAGGATGTTGACAAAAAAAATTATTCACTCTAACACTTAGAAATTGTCAATTTTATCCTATGTATCCGAGAAAAGGATGTTGATATAGAATTTAGTCACTCTGGTACTTATATTTAATCAATTTTATTCGATGTATCTGGCAAAGGATGTTGATATGGAATTTAATCACTCTGATACTTAGACTTTATCAATTTTATCCGACATATCCGACAAAGGATGTTGATAATTCATTTATTCACTCTGACACTTAGATTTCGTCAATTTTATTTGATGTATCTAACAACGGATGTTGATAAAAAGATTTATTCACTCTTACACTTAGATTTTGTCAATTTTAATCTATGTATCCGAGAAAAGGATGTTGATATAGAATTTAGTCAGTATGATACTTAGATTTTGTCAATTTTTTCCGACATATCCAATAAAGGATGTTGTTAAAGCATTTATTCATTCTGATATTTAGATTTTCTCACTTTTTATTCGATGTATCTGACAAAGGATGTTGGTAAAAAAAAACTTGTTCACTCTGACACTTATATTTTATCAATTTGATTCGATGTATCTGGCAAAGGATGTTGTTAAAAAAATTATTCACTCTGATACTTAGATTTTGTCAATTTTATCTGACCTATCTGACAAAAGATGTTGATAATGAATTTATTCACTCTAACACTTAGAATTTGTCAATTTTATCCTATGTATCCGAGAAAAGGATATTGATATAGAATTTAGTCACTCTGATAATTAGATTTTGTCAATTTTATCCGACATATCCGATAAAGGATGTTGTTAAAGCATTTATTCATTCTGAAATTTAGATTTTGTCAATTTTATATGATGTATTAGACAATGGATGTTGATAAAAAAAATTTATTCACTCTAACACTTAGAATTTGTCAATTTTATCCTATGTATCCGAGAAAAGGATGTTGATATAGAATTTAGTCACTTTGATACTTAGATTTTGTCAATTTTATGCGACATATCCGATAAAGGATGTTGTTAAGGCAGTTATTCATTCTGAAATTTATATTTTTTCAATTTTATTTTATATGTCTGACAAAAGATGTTGATAAAAAAATTCGTTCACTCTGACCCTTATATTTTATGAATTTTATTTGATATTTTTGGCAAAGGATGTTGATAAAAAAATTTCTTCACTCTGATACTTTGATTTGGTACATTTTATCTGACATATCTGACAAGGGATGTTGATACTGAATTCATTCATTCTGGTACTTAGATTTTGTCAATTTGATTTGATGTATCTGACAACGGATGTTGATAAAAATATTTATTCACTCTGACACTTAAATTCGGTAAATTTTATCCTATGTATCCGAGAAAAGGATGTTGATATAAAACTTAGTCACTCTGATACTTAGATTTTGTCAATTTTATCCGACATATTCGAGAAAGAATGTTGTTAAAGCATTTATTCATTCTGAAATTTAGATTTTGTCAATTTAATTTGATGTATCTGACAAAGGATGTTGGTAAAAAAAATCTATTCACTCTGACACTTATATTTTATCAATTTTATTCGATGTATCTGGCAAAGGATGTTGATAAAGAATTTATTCATTCTGATACCTAGATTTTGTCAATGTTATCCCATGTGTCTGACAATAAATGTATGCAAATTCCTTTTCTTACATCTCCAATGTTATAATAGACATTCTAAACGTTTGATATGCTAGCATACTCTAAAAATAATGAACAAATAACAATGTAATGCATAATATATTTTTAATGAAATAATGCTATGTAGAATATTAATACAAAAATATATTATGATACATTATTAATATCAATGATCAACTTTGCACATTTTGAATCTGTTCCATAAAATAGTTCACCATGATCTCTCTTGATATTATAGCTATTGTCTTCTCTTAGTTTATAATCAATAAAATGATCATTATTCCATTTTGAGTCATACACAACTTTTACTGGCGTGTCATCGACAGGCTCAATATGCTTTTTGTCTTTGGTATTATTTTGTTCATTGACTGTTTGATCAATGGCAGTAACGTTTGCTGGTACTTTGTTTTTCATCGATTCATCTTTCTATTCTATAGTATTATTTTCTGCCATTGCCCTTTTTATTTTTCTGGCAATTTCACTGGCTAAATCACATTATTTTTACACATGTAACAGTTTCGGCGAGCAGAAAAGATAAAGTTTATGATATATGTAGAATAGTTGGCCTTTCTTTTTTTGATCTTCCGTTGAATGCTAATACCCAAAAGCTGACGATAGGATGTATCAGTAGGTAATCTGTTACCTGCAACAGTAGCAAGGAGTTGTCCTCTATCATCAACGATTATTTTTATGTTGGCATTCTCTTCGAGTGCAATCATCTCTGGAGATCTCAATGTTGCATATCCACCAACGTAAGCGATGAATTTTTTCGGTACTCCAAATAAATTTCCTTCCTTACTGTCATGACAATGCATGCAAACATTTCCAATAGTGCTACCACTTGTACTTGTTTCATAGTTTAAATACTTCTCCTTGTCGGCATTCAATACTACAATAATATTGTCATGTAAATACACTTTATTAAAATGCTCCATCATCACTTTTTTTTAAGATATGACTTTTTTTAAGATATGTGTTTATAGTTCCACTGCATAAAAAATACTGATTTAATTCATGCAATAAACAAGATAGTGTCAATAACCCGCTAAATAGTATCAATGGGAAAGTCGCATCATGTATCTTATCAAGCATAGAGTACAATTGGTCGGGCAGTAAGCATATTTTATGTCATTTTAGGTTACGTAAAAACAAAGTTTACTAATTTCGAAGTAAAAAAAAAAATGAGTCCAATGAAAAAAAAGTGCTACTACAAACATTATTTTTCTAATAGTAAAGGTCATGACTAACATGTCTATACCATTCTCACTTTTGAGTTTGGAAAATATTAAATGTGATTTTTTTTTGTTTTAAGTATGTTTCATCTCATTCGAAGACATGTAAAAAAAAAGTTAAAAAAATATATCATGTTAAAAAAAATAATAAAAAAAAAGTTAAAAAAAAATTCAAAAAAATGGGGGGGGGGGGCCAAAAAGTTGAATGGGAGAGGGCGCCCTTCGAGTTTGGGGATAGAGGACCTTGGGGGGGTTGAGATCTCTGGTGGTTAGGGTCGTTGGTGCTTATGATCCTTGATAGTTCGTAATCACATGCACCTTACTACTTGATTTGCAAGGATTTCAAAGGTTTGTTCTGAATTTCATTATTTAAATTCTTTTCTTGCCATCTACATCTCTCTTAGTATCAACTTTTTAGTATACTATAACATTAAACTCTATATAAAATTGACAATACTGTTCAAACACCACTTGTGTATTATACAGAACACATAGAAGAAGTAAATCTAGTTCAAGTCATAAGACCATTTTATCATCGTTAACCATTTCCATAGATTGATATTGTTCCAAATTTATAATAAATAAGCTATGAGTTAACATGCTCTTCGAGGTTACCTTAACTGCTAAACGGTTTAACCCTTTTTTTCTCCACCTTCATATGATCCAATTCGCAAATGTTATCTAGCTCTGTTTTTCCCTATTATTCAAATAAGATCGTTCGTACAGTCCAATTCGCGAATCCCTTATCCCTTTTTGCAAATTTCAATCAAACAATTCTGATTGTAGCATCCGATTTTTTAATTAGCAACGACGCATTAATAACAAACTACTCTCGAGTTAAGGCAATTGTCGAAAAAATCAGAAAAACCAGTCTGTTAGCACATACTTCAAAGAAATGGAACAAGTATGAGAGGATATTCACTCTCTTTGAAAAGGTGTAGAGCATTAAGCAAATAGTATGGGAATTCCTATACGTCCCGTAGAAATGGAAGGCCATGTGAGAGGATACTCACTCTCTTTGAAAAGGTGTATAGCTTATAGCAAATAGCATGGGGATTCCTATTGCTTCTAGCAAAATGGTACTTAGTACTCTACTTCTTTTGATTTTATGTAACACCCTTTTCAACATTCCCTAGAAGTTTCAACATAATAGCCTTAGCGGTTCATGAGATATTGCATCTACGCCCTTTGGACAACATGAATACACACAATGTTTTTGACTTAGTTCAACACCTCAGCAACATTCTCTGTAAGTTTTAACTAAGGCCCTAAGTCGTTCCTGAGATATTGCAGATACGACACTTTGAAAACCAGGATGACTCTAGTGTCCTTGGATTTAGTTAACCATCCACCTCAAAAATCCCTGAAAGTTTCAATATGCATTCGAAAAACAAATACACTAAGCGGTCTCTTTTTCTCTAAGTATTGCTGTGCAAAAGTCAAATTATGATTTAAAGAGTAAGTTTTGAGGGGTGGCAGCCCTCCTCAAATTTAGCGTGACCCCGAGTATGCTATGAAAAACGAATATAAGTGAAATGAACCGCAATAAGACATTAGCGTAAAGAGCGGGGGTTTAAGAGGGAGAAGCCCGCCTCACATACGAAATAATTTCTGCTCGTTTAAAAATTAATGTCACTCTTTTAATTTCATTTGAGATAACTTGTTTTATCCAATATTAACACAAATCAAGCATGTAATAAGCTTATCTTAAATTACCTCAAAATAAAAATAAGATTCGAAAAACAGGGACAACTAATACTTTTTATTAAATATATACGGCAGGTTAGTATATACGAGATTTTCGCTGTCGCTTGTCTTCTAACCACAGATTAACGCAAACTTCTTTCCAGCTTTTCCCCAGTAATTACTTTGGCTGTAATTACGTTGTTGAATAATTCGATGTTCCTTGCACATACCCTCTGAAATATCTAAATTACTGCGGACATCGAAATGTTCTCTTTCCCTCCCTCCTTCATAATAGCTGCTGCGCACTCATACATCAATGTATATAATTTTATTGTCAAATGAAGCTTTAATATATATACCAGAAACATTTTCCTGCAAAAAGGAGGGAGCTATAGCCCCGTAGCACCCTTATTAAGTCTCAGTCTAAAGGAAGGGAGATGAAAGATTAATTTCTTCTGCCCCCCCCCCCCCAAAGCCCAATTTCTATATTTCTCTTTAGGTTCACGAAGAGTTGGACAATTTCGGCATTAAAATGCACTTTCTAAGGAATCCCCCTCCTCCACCTGCTCAATGACCCACCGCCCCTCCTTCGTGAAAGCTGAGGCGCAATTATGCATCACTGGGCGTAACTCTACAAAAAATGAAGTGAATCAACTTAGTTAAATAAAGCATTAAAATAAATGTTTATATTACCCGTTTATCTTGCATTGACTACATGACTTTTCATGAAGAATGTGACACCGTACGGTATTACTTCCTCTATAACATGGGAGCTCAATATATAAATTTTTGACATTTTTAAATGAATTGACTATCTCAGAATTTTCAATCAATAGCAAGTTGCTCCTCTTTGGGCAAAATCTTAGTTTAGGCCACAAAATGGCAGAAAACACCACTTTCCGTGGCACAATGTTTTTGGCCACTTGACAAGGACACTAGAACTTTTAATTTCTAATTGAAATAGGCCCCTCCCAATCTTCTAGGGCCATTTGTTTGATAAGATCAACCCTGAAAAGAAAAGCACCCGTGACCATTACTTCTGAAAAAAGAAAGCAAAATTCCATGTTTTAGTAGAAAGGAGTTTGAAAGGTCTACAGTAGGGTTTTTTGATATGCTGAATTTGACAGTGCAATTTTTGTCGAGATTGCTGGAAATCTCGAGAATTTTCGCCCCTTTTTGTGAAATAAGGCAAATTTTCTCAGGGTTGTATCTTTTGATGGGTAACTTTAAACTTAATGAATTTTATATATTTGAAATCAATATAGAAATTTGATGTATTAATTCTTTTGATTCATCAATTGTTATCAAAACTCCTTTTTTAGAGGTTTGGTTACTCTAAGTCAGAGTCGTTCCGTACTTCTATTTCGCTACCACGAACCGTTTGATGACGATTTTTCAGTAGCAGTAATTAGTTTTGATTAGAAAATTAGGTTTTAATGATTGTATTTTAAGCTGAAAAAATTAAAAAAAAGGCCATAAGCATATGATGATCAATATTAGACTTCACGGCTGAAGGGTCATGAAACGAGCATCAGCAGCGTCAGTTTGTACCATGAAGTCTAGTGTCATCAACTTTACCTTTACCTACCTACTCAGTTTTATTGAAGAAAAAACATCAGAAAAAACTGCCCATGTGAACAAAGTCATGAAAAACGTATCGAGTGAAATAAATTAAAACAATATTTTTGGAGTCCCTTCTTTTAATATACCTTGACGCATCAAATATGCAAGACCAAGACAATAGCCATGGATTTGTAAATGTTCTTAGGCAATTTTATCCTTTTATTCCTTAGAAAAATGGGAGGTGGGGTGCATTATAAAATATTCAGAGCAATACAATAGCCTTAATTTCATGCATTATTGAAGTCAAACATACACGGATACAAAGTATAGTATAAAAACATGATTCAAATTAGCAGTTTTACTAAGGATTTCTGAAAGGCTCCAGAAACACTCACATGGAAGTCAAGTCTATATTTGCATTGACAATCACGTTGGTTCACTATTTTGATTGTTCTGTTATAAAAAAGGTATGTTTTTAACAATTATTAATTTTTTTAACTTTTTCCAAACAAAACGTTTTTCAAAGAATAGCAAAGAGCATATTAAAACCGATAACAGGCAGAAATATAGTCTTACAACAAGTCAAACTTAACAGGAATTAAAAAGGATAGTTCTGTTTATTTGTCTTATTGTTCTATTTTATTTGTATATTTGTCTTTTTATTCTATTTTATTTGTATATTTGTAAACCATCTAACCATCTTTATTTGATTGCACAATATATTTTTGTGGATGTGCGAGAAAACGATCAGAATTAATAATTTTATCATAAATAGGACTTAGAAAAGGATCTCCAGTGTCTCTATTGAGAGCTACCTTTCGGTGAATGTGCGTTTTTATCTCAACTGCCTCCCTGAAAACTTGCATGAGACCTTTAACGGGGGCAATAATGGAGGTGTTGTCAAATAAAATGAAATGGTGTGGATTTTCGTACACATTTTGAGCCAAGGTGGAATAAAAAATCTCAGGCCTTTAGCGTAGCCCCACGGCCTTGTCGATTGAGGACCTATGTTCCGATAACCTATCCCCTAATTGTTGTTGGGTTCTTCCAACATAAAAACAGCCACAAGAACAGGGAATTCTATAAACACAACTACCCAGAATGGGGCTGATTTTATCTTTGCTGCAGTTAAAAAAGCTCTGTATCGTATTTGAATTTTTAAAGATGACAATAAGGTTATGTTTTTTAAGGATTCTTCTCAGTTTGTCACTCAATTTTGGAATATAGAGTAGAACAGTGAACAGTTCCTTATCATCCACCAAGGGGACGATATATGTTGGGGTTTGTGGAGTTGATGCATTCTTTTCTGCCTTTTTTCGTCTTTTGTCGATAATGGTTTCAAGTAATTTTTTGGGGTACTTGCTTAGACTTAGTTCCTCCCACGCCGTCTGGCGCATAAGGCGACAACGATGCCTCTCCACGACGACCTCTGAAGAGTTTGATACCACAGATCTTTCAATGATGTACTCGTCAAAGTAACCTCTTTCTCTAGGGATCGGCCAAGGGTCGTTCTCTGTCGTCCACGTCTTCTAATGCCAGGGGGGACCCAACACCAAATCTCATAGGGGAGCCTGCCATCGCTCCTACGGACCATATGACCCCAATATCACCATCTAATACTTATGATGTTTTTTTAACTATAAGCGGTTGTTCCGTCCTTTCACGTATGGTCGCGTTCGTAATTCTTTCGGACCAGTGGATCCCCAGGATGCGCCGAAGACAGTTATTTTCGAAACATTGTATATGTTTCTCAAGCTGTTTCGTCAGTGCCCATGTCTCGCATCAATATGTTAGTACAGAGAGGACATTGCTATTTAGGAGTCGGAGCTTGAGCTTCAGAGAGTACGCAGCGTTTTTCCAAACTATTCTTAATTTGGTAAAAGCATTGCCTACACAGGTAATGAGTGTAGTAATTTCACGCTCGAGACTTCCGTCAGATTTGATGAGGCTTCCAAGATACTTAAATTCTGTAACCTCATCCAGCTCATCTGAACCAACATTCAGTTGCCAGGCCGGGGTTGTATTTACGTTGTTACGTGTAACCTTCGTCTTGTGAGTGCTAATTGACAATTCAACTCGCCCAGCTTTGTTCGAGAGCTCGGTGATGTTTTGTTGCAAGTCTTCTCTTAAATGAGAGAGGAGCGCAATGTCATCAGGAAAATCACCTTCAAAGACAGTACGCCTCTCATTCAACTGTATCCCTCGAACAAATGACAGGACCGAAGTACATAGTCAATGAGTATCGTGAAGAGCACAAGAGAGAGGATACAAACTTGCCGTACACCAGAATGGACCTGGAACCATTCCATCAGGTCTCCACCGTCGGTTCGCACTGCAGCTAGCTGGTCATTGTATAAAGCAACAATAATACTAATAATCTTGTCTGGGAGTTCATAATATCGTAGTATTCTCAATATTGATTCCCTATGTATTGAATCGAACGCCTTTAAGAAATCAATAAACCCTATTAATATTTCAGTTTGTCACTCGTTCGATTCTTCAGTTGGAATTCTTAGTCTGAATATCAGATCAGCACAAGATCTACCTGACCGAAAACCGTGTTGCTCTTCTCTCATAATCTCGTCAATTCTCGACTGAATACGATTCAGGAGTATTTGACAGAGAACCTTACTTCTTATGGACTGTAGGGAGGCATCTCGCCAATTGTTGCAATCCGCAGTTCGACCTTTCTTAAAAAGTTTTATAATGACTCCTTTCTTCCCATCAGTCGGGACACTCTCGGTTTCCCAAATCTGATTCCAAATCTGATTGGGACTTCGTCAAGGCCGAAGTGTCATATTTTAATAACTCAGGTTGTACGCCATCAATTCCAGCAGCTTTGCCGTTTTTCAGGTTGCGTAGTACGGTTTTCACTTCCTGTAGGCTAATGGGTTCAATGTTGATTCCAAGATCGAAGAGTGGAACACCGGGCGGGGGCTCCATTGGGTTTGACAGGAGGTTGAAAGTTTAGTACTCCTTTGAAGTATTCTCTCCATCTGTTAACAATATCTTCTTTCCTCATAAGTAGTTCGCCAGTCTTACTTTCAAGAGGGCATGACGGCTTTCGGAAGTCACTAGTGATCTCTTTAGTTATTGGATAGTTCTACTGTCGCCTTTACTGGCAGCCGCCTCAGCTTCGGCTGCTTTTGTCTCCAAAAGCAACGTCTGTAATTTCTTGTCGACAGCTTTACAGCTTTGTGGATTTGTTTGTATTGGGCCTTAAGTTGGTCTTTGTAGTGAGGCGTGACGTAGCTATCACAGCTGTCTAGCTGGATCTTTATTTCTTTTCTCTCTTGCATGAGTTTCCACGAGCCATCGCTTGTCCACTGTTCACTCTTCTGTTTCACGTGACCAACCGACTCCTCAGCGGTTCCCCTTACACACTCCACAATTGAATTTCACCTCCCATCCACTGGGACACCGCTTTCATCGCATGTCAGGTTTGCAAAGTTGTTAGAAAGGGCAATACAATATACTTTCCTCACTTGTCTATCCTGGAGCTTCTGAATATCAAGCACTTTCATAGTCTCTTTGCGCTTAGTAATAGCCTTTAATTTTAGTTTCAAACTAACGATCACTAGTTGGTGGTCTGAGTATGGCTCGGCCCCCCGAAAAGTACGAACATCTTCCAGACAACGGCTGTGACGTTTTCTAATAAGAGCGTGGTCAATTTGGCTCCGTGTAGTCCCATCAGGTTAAGTCCATGTATATTTGCAAACATCACAACGAGGGAACCATGATCCTCCAACAATTATGCCATGGCTAGCGCAAAAGTCTATTAATCGCACTGCTTGCCAATCACTTCAGGGGCATAGCTGCGGTCATTACCAAATTTAGCATTGAAATCACCACACAAAACAAGAATATCCTGTTCAGGTACTAAGTTGACTAGATCATTTAATTCAGAATCAAACGCATTATTCAAAGAATCATGAGCCTTATTCGTCGGGGCATAAGCAGACATAATTGTCATTTTTGACTGAGAACTAATAAAACGAGCGTCTAGCATCATATGATTTTTTGGCATAAATTCGAGCATCAATTTCTTAGCTGCTTTGCTCACAGCTAAGGCAACTCGCATGGAACCCATCAACTTGCATGGAACCAGAGCCTATTAGTCTAGCTTCTGATAGAGCTGCTATCTCGACAATATAGGACTGAAGGGTTTTAATTATACCCTCAATGCAGCCAGGCTGGTTATCTGGATTGAACGTCCTGACGTTCCAAAACTACTACTACTACAACTACTGACAACTCACCGCAACACCAGGCCACCTGAGGCAAAAACAGCTATGCACGCTCCTCCTCCATCCCAATCAATTCAAAGCCTCCCTTTATACACCCTCCCACGAAGTTCCATTTCCTTTAAATCTTTCTTTATGACGTCCTCCCACCCCAGACAAGGACGACCTACCTTCCGTTTAGTCCTAGATGGTTGGCCGAAAAGAACAATCTCCGGCAATCTGTCATCATTCATCCGCACAACATGCCCTAGCCACCTCTACCTTTCTTTCATTATAGCCCTAGAGAACGGTATTGAACCACATTTTCCGTACGGCCTATTGTTTGAAATACGGTCAGTCAGTCGGGTACCCAGAACAATCCTTAAGCAATTTCTCTGGAAAACGTCTAGAAATCTTCATCCGCTTTTCGGAGTGCCCATGCTTCAGAGCCATATTTGACCACTCTCATGAATGTAGCTTCTAATATTCTAATCTTGGTTTGCAGACTTATCTTCCTATTCTTCCAAACTTTTTTAACTGTGGAAAGACACCTTGAGCCTTGGCTATTCTACTTTTAACATCTTCACTGCTCCCACCATCTTTACTAATAACACTAACAAGGTAAGTGAAGCTACCCACCTGATAAATCTTTTCATCACCCAACGTCACCTTTTCATCTTCACTTATTCCTAGCCTTAGTGACTTAGTCTACTTAACATTAATTTTCAAACCTATTCTAGCACACTAACCTCACAAAACCTCTAGAAGTTCATTCATTTTTATTGTACTTTTATCTAGGATGCTTAAATCATCAGCATAATCTAAGTCCAGGAGACTTTTTCCTCCCCATTTGATTTCGTGGTCTCCCATTGCCTTTTCTGTGTTCCTTAAGACAAAGTTCATCAAAATAATAAAGGGGGATAGAACACAACCCTGCTTAACTCCTGATAATAGGCAGCGCAGTCGCGCTGCCTAAGTAAAGAACGATGTTAGGGACAATGTATTATTTATTTTATTTTTATTTTCTTTAGACTAGGGCACTTCGTATCGAAGGAGTTGTCGTAGAAACTTCGAAAAAGGCTCTCTTGATTGGAAATTGGAGTGGCTTGTGCCCTTTTAAATAGTCGAAAGGGATCGGAAGGCAACTAATACCCCTTCCACGCCCACCACTTCACCGAACACATCCAATCAAAATTTTGAGATAGCCTTTTTGTTCCGCGTAGTTGATTTCCAGATAGAAAATATGTTTTTGAGGAGGACACTCTCCCACAATTCTCAGGGCAAGGGTTGTAAGTTATGCTTTGGAGGCATATAGGATTTTTATAGATAGTGTTATCGCAGAAACTTCAAAAAGAGTTCATTCGATTGGAAATTCAAAGGGCAAGTGCCCTATTTAATAGTCGAAACTGATTGGAGGGCAACTAACCCCCCTCTGACGCTCACATTTTCCCTAAATACATCCAGTCAAAATCCTGACACAACCATTTTTTTCAACTTAGTGGAAAGCTCTAGAAATTAGATCCTTGAAGGGGAAAACCACCCCCCCACATACTCCTCAGGGCTAAGGTTGTAAGTTATGCCCTGGGGAGCTATAAGATTATTATAGAAAGCGATGCCGTAGAAACTTCAAAAAGTGCTCATTCGATTAGATATTGAAAGAGCTAATGCCCTTTTTAATAGCCGAAAGTTATTGAACGGCAAGTAACCCCCCTTCCACGCCCACCATTCACCGAATACATCTAATCAAAATTTTGAGATAGCCATTTTGTTCAAGGTAGTTGAAAGTTTTGTAAATTATATCTTCGAGCAGGAAACTTTCCCCACAGTCTTCAGGGCAAGGGTTATAAATTATGCCCTGGAGGCATATAAGGTTTATATTCAAAACTATGTCGTAGAAACGTCAAAAAGGGCTCATTTGATTGGAAATTCAAAGGGCTAGTTCTCGTTTTTATAGTCGAAAGTGATTAGAGGGCAACTAACCCCCCTCTCACGCCCACCTTTTCCCCAAACACATCCACTCAAAACTTTTAGATAACCCTTTTGTTCACCGCAGTTGAAAGCTTTGGACATTAGGTATTTAAGGGTGACAACCCCCCCCCCACAGCCCTCAGGGCAAGGGTTGTAAGTTATACCCTGGGGTTATATAAGGTTTGTATAGAAAGCGTTGTCGTAGAAACTTCAAAAAGGGCTTATTCGATTGGAAATTGAAATGGCTAGTGCCCTTTTAAATAGTCGAAAGTAATTGGAGGGCAACTAACTCCCCTCTTGCCCCCCAGAGCCCCCAGGGTAGAGGTTGTAAGTTATGCACTGGGGGCATATAAGGTTTTTATAGATAGCATTGTCGTTGAAACTTCAAAAGGGGCTCATTTAATTGCAAATTGAGAGGGCTAGTGCCCTTTTTAAGTCAAAAGTTATTGTAGGGTAACTAGCCCCCCTCTCACGCTCATCATTTCCACAAACACTTCCCATCAGCATTTTCAGATAGCCATTTTGTTCAACGTAGTTGAAAGTTCTGGAAATTAGGTCTTTGAGGATGACACTCCCCCCCCCAGAGCCCTCAGAGCTAAGGTTGTAAGTTATGCCCTAGGGGCATAACTTACTTATTGAAAACTTTTTTATTGAAAACTTTTATTGAGAACTTTGTCATAGAAACTTGAAAACGGGCTCATAGATTGAGAATTCAAAGGCCCAGTGCCCTTTTAAATTGTTGAAAGTGATTGGAGGAAAGCTATCCTCCCTCTCACGGCCACCATTTCCCCAAACATATCGAATCAAAATTTCGAGATAGCTATTTTTTTCAACGTGTTGAAAGTTTTGGAAATTAGGTCTTTGAAGATTACAACCTCCCACAGCCCTCAGGGTAAGGATTGTAAGTTATGCCTTGGGTGCATATAAGGTTCTTATAAAAAGTGTTGTTGTAAAAACTGCAAAAGGGCTCATTCGGTTGGATATTGATAGGGGTAGCACCGTTTTTGATAGTCGAAAATTATTGAAGTGCAACTAAACCCCCTCTCACATCCACCATTCCATGAAACACATGGAATCAAAATTTTAAGATCACCATTTTGTTTAACATAGTTTCGATTTCCGGACAATGGATCTCTGAGGTTGAGACCCCCCCCCCCCACAACCCTCAGGGCAAGGGTTGTAAGTTATTTCCTGGGGGCATATAAGGTTTTTATTATTGGGAATTGAGAGGGCTAGTGCCCTTATTAATAGTCAAAAGTGATCGGAAGGCGAATGCCCCCCCTCCACACCCATCATTTCCCCAAACACTTCCGATCAATATTTTGATTTAGCAATTTTTTTGAACGTAGCTGAAGGGTCCGGAAATTATGTTTTTGAGCATGACAACCCCCCGCAGACCTCAGGGCTAAGGTTGTAAGTTATGTCCTGGGGGTATATAATGTCATATAGAAAGTGTCGTCATAAAAACTCAGAGTGTTTGTTCGGATCTTATCCAGTGAACTCTAAAAGGTTAGATTCTTGTTGTTGTTTTTTTGTTTTTTTTAGCACTGAGGACGACTTGGCGGAGGTCCTTGTCGAAATATTTGCTGGTTTTTCGTCTTCATATTTTAACACTTGCTTACAAAATCCTCGTTTTGTCACCCTTTTTTGGTTTTATTTATCATTTATTATTTCCTTTCCTCTCTTAGCTTCATACGTCATGTATAGCCAGTGTGGTCTTAGAAAGTCTTTACGTCAAAAGTAATCAGAAGGAAAATCCCCCCCCCACGCCCATCATTTTCCCAGACATTTCCAATCAACATTTTGATATGGCCATTTTGTTGAACGTAGTTGAAAGGTCTGGAACTTATGTCTTTGTGGATGACAACCCTCCCCCCATAGCCCTCAGGACAAGGGTAAAGTTATGCCCTTGGGTTATTTAAGGTTTTTATAGAAATTTTTGTCGTAGAAGCTTCAAAAAGGGCTAATTCGATTGGAAATTGAGAGGACTAGTGCCTTTTTTATTAGTCGAAAGTAATCAGTGGGCAAATTTCTCCCTCAACGTCTATCATTTCCCCAAAAACTTTCAATCAAAATTTCGATCCAGCCACTTTGTTAAGCCTATCAGAAATGTCTGGAAATTATGTCTTTGGGGATAAAAAATCCCCCCAACCCTCAGGGCAAGGGTTGTAAGTTTTGTCCTGGGGACATACAGGGTTTTTATAGAAAGTGTGGTGAAATAAACTTCAAAAGGGGGCTCATTGGATTGGTAATCAGACGTTCTAGGCCCTTTTTAAGAGTCAAAGTGATCAGAGGGCAGCTACCCCCCCCCCCTAAACACACGTCATATTGTCCCGAAATGCGTCTAATAGAAATTTTGAGATAGCCAGTCTATTCAAAATAGTCTAAATATCATATAACAAGGCTTTTGGGGTTGAAACAAACCCCAGAGACTAGGGGCAAGGGTTGTAAGTTATGCCCGGGGGGTATTAAAGGTTTTTAAATAAGGGATGGTTGTTTAACTTCAGAAGAGGCTCAGTCTTTTTCCCTGAAAAAGACTATGTCAATATAAAACGAACAGAAATTAATCAAAAAACTTTTGAACAAAACAAGTTTTTCAAACAAACGTAAAGAACCCTATTAAACCAAAAATGAACAGAAAAAGAATCATACGATCCACCATACTTGCAAATATCACACATCAGTATTAATAAATAATTGGAACCCAAAGACAAAAGAAATTAAAGGAATATACACTTAAAACGATCAGAAATTAATACGGGCAGGGTTCTAAACCATATGCTTTCTAAAAGCCAGAATATAATTTGTACTCTACTGAAAAAAAATCTTTTAAATGATAGATAGATAGATAGATAGATCATTTATTTCAAAAGCCCAAGAGCCATATACACACAAAAATTTATGAAAAATAAAGAAATCACAACAGAACAAATTACGAAACACAGATTAACATGATACATAGCGGACAATACCTTCTGGCAATTTATCAAGAAAATAAGTTTAATTCCATATAATTAATAATAATTAATTGTAAAAACTTTTCCTTCTTTTCAATCCCTTCTCTACGTACGCACCAATACGAAATATTGTGGTTGGATTACTACTTTGTAAAATTTTAGGAAGCAGCAAAACAATCCCATGTAAGTAGTTTTCCCTTAAATCAGAGAGCACCGGGCACTTTCGGAGAAAATGGTCCAAATCTTCGTCCCCATCCCTACAAAGAGGACACACATACCGACCATCAGGATGTACTATCCCCCTGTCGAACACCTTTTACCTCCTCTGGATTGGAAGGCAATTCGCCCTAAGCTGAATCCATCGACATAAAATCATAGCCGGTAAATTGAATTTAAAATAAACTTCCTCTCCAAAACTGGGTTTAGCCTGATTATAATGTTTTAATGTGGCAGAATCTAAAACCAGCCCTTGCCAATACTGAATTTCTTGACCCTCTAAGATAAATCGTACCTGGCTTACTAAATTTGTTGGTAGATCACGGTAGCCAAGACCGTCATTCCATAAGTAAGGCATTCCCACTCTTTCTAGTAATGACCTAATTTGGGATGGCCACGACGTTTTCGACCCATAACTCAACAACTGATAATAAGAAGCTCTTGCTAGTCCATCTTCATTACACCTAATGAGCTTCAACCAAAATCTAAGCATCAAAATAGACCTACGTAGTTTTAACGAAAACAGGCCCATATCACCTTTCAGAATCTGTGAATGAGTTGTCTGATGTAATCCAAACAGTCTTTTATAATACTGGAGCTGGAGGGACTCCAACTTCTGTGCCGCTTCTCCACCCCAAATATCTGCTCCATATTCTATTACTGGTAAAATTTTTGTATTAAATATTCTTTTATGCATTTTTAGGTTTTTGATTCCCATTATCGTCGGATTTCTAAAACTTGCAGACATGGCCACTTTGCCTCTATTAATTATTTCATCAACATGACTCTTGAAACTTCCATTTTCCGATAAAACAAATCCTAAATATCTATTCTTTTACTTACTTTCAGTTCCTTATTATTAAATTTAAATCTATAATTATCTTCGCCACTTGTTTTCCTTTTTTAAAAAATAACAACTTCACTCTTTTCAACATTCAGCCTTAATTTTTTCATCTGCAAATATTCTTCTATAAGACTCAGAAGCGTCAGCAGATCTTGCGTTGTACTAGCCATCAAAGCAATATCATCTGCAAATAATAGTAGTGATAATTCATGGGTCCCTAGACTAAAGTTCGAAGCCTGTCTATTCTCTAGTAAATCAGCAAAATCATTTATAAAAATATTAAACAATTTAGGAGAAACAGTGCCGCCCCGTTGTGCTTCCAGCTTAGTATTGAAAAGCCTAAAAATCATGTTATCAAATATCATGATTCCACTCACACAAATTTACATACTCACTATCAACCTCACAAACAAATGAGGGAGGCCAATTCTAAACAGGGCATCCTTCAATAGCTCTCTGTCGACACTATCGAACGCCTTTTGGAGGTCCAGAAATCCCACATAAAGACAAGTTTTTCCCTTTCCATATTTATCAATTAATGCCTTTAAAATAAATATTTCATTTACCGTCCCGTAATCTGTCCTAAGATCTTCAAGATTTTTACTTACTATGTTATTATTCTGATACTGTTTATAAAGCCATGTATCTAATATTTTGTCTGTTGCGTTACTTAAAACAAGGACCCGTGCTATTAAATGGTAACTCATGCGCAATTTGGTATTTCCTCTCTTAAAAAGTAGAATAAACACTTGCCTTTTTCACATAATTCGCTATTGTCCTGAGTTTAACACCTTCTTACAAAGAAAAACAATGTTTTCACTTTTATACCTTTAAGAAACCAAAATTAATTAAGATTTTAAGGAATAAATATCAGCATTATGTATATTAAACTGACAATGAACATTTGTTTCAGTAAATTCATTTGAATGTGTTTCAGTAAAGTACAAATTATATTCTGGCTTTTAGAAAGCATAGGACTTATAACCCTACTCAAATTAATTTCTGCTCGTTTTGAGTTTGACTTATTTTAATTTCTGTTTGTTTTCGGTTTCATTTATTTATTAATACTGATTTGTGATAGTTGTATGCTTGGTAGATTATTTGATTCTATTTTTTTAATTTTTGGTTTAATGGAGTTCTTTACTTTTTTTTGAAAAACTTATTTTGTGCAAAAAGTTTTTTGATTAATTTAATACAAAACCAGCTGCTAACCTCATTTCCTACCTTAACCGCAGCAGTGATATTCTCGTACATAGCACTAATCACTTTAATGTATTTGTCTGGTATACCATACAAGGATAAAACCTTTGCTAAAGCTCTTCTATCAACAGAATCGAAGGCTTGCTCATAGTTTATAAAACTAAGGACCAAAGGTGTTTAATAAATCAGGCACTTCTCAATTATTAACCTAAGAGTAAAAATTTGGTCGACACATACTGTACCTTTTCTAAAACCGCACTGTTCTTCTCTTAAAACTTTGTCTACAGCATCTCTCAGTCTAAATAGTATCATATTACTAAGTAATTTGCTAAATACATAAACCAGACTAATGCTTCAATAATTATCACACTTCCTTTTATCACCTTTCTTACAAAGTGGGTCAATTAAGGTTTTCCTAAAATCGTTAGGTACTTCCCCTTTTTCAAAAATCATATTCATAATCTTCAGTAACTAATTTCTAACCTAAGAGCCACCATATTTAAGAAACTCATTTACCACCCTATCGGCACCTGGAGCCTCATTATTTTTTAATCCTTTTAGTACTGTCACTTGCTAATTCTTCCTCACAAAAAAATCTTCCTTCCTATCCAAGGTATTACAAACTTTTTAAGTTTTGTGATAAATCAAGCTTCTGATTTGACTATTCCTGCAACTCTACCTCGGTTATGCAAATTCTCAAAATGTTCTGCCCATCTCTCTTTAACTCTTTCCTTATCGATAATTGTGGCACCGTTTTTATCTTTAACTGGGCCAAGTCCGGATTGACTCCTCCCTCTCAATTTATTAACATGCCAGTACAATATTTTACTATCATGCCGTCTAGCTACATCTTCTATATCCTCGACAATTTTATTCATGGCCTCCTCTTCACACCTCCCTAGTTCATACTTTAATGCTTTCTCCGATCTCTTTACATTCCTTTTGTTTTCATATGATCTATCACTCAGATATTTCTTGTACAAGTCCTTTCTACTTTCTTATGGTCCGAAACGCAAGGCGAAAAGATTGCTTCGTTGTTAGAAAACGTGTCCGGAGGCAGTCCGTGGTCGTCTTTTGTGAAGTCAAATCAGATCCGAGCCAATTCGTTGTCGATTCGAAAATCATCGTTTTTGATTTGATCATTTTGAAAAAAACGATCTAGATAGGTCAGATGCTTGAAAAAATTCGTTAAGAGTTTTAACTTCGTAAAAATTATATTTATGTCAGTGATGTCATTTTTAAATACATCGGTATCGCAATGACATTGTCACACTTATGCAAAAAAATTGAAGATTTTTGGTGCACGGAAAAGTTTACATTAAATTTCTTAAAGAGCCAAAAACTGGTAATTGCAAAAATATTTTTACATATTTTGGCGAGGAATTACAACAATTCAATCAAAAACCTTTAAAATGAAAACCAAAAGTTTGAAGCTTAGTAGAAATCGTCGTTAGAAATTGAACTTGATTCAATAATCAAATATCTTTGAAAAGCTCAGTATGAAAAGAGATTAAATTGCGTAAAAAGCAAAAAAGTGGTGATTGCAAAAATATTTGTATATATTTTAACAAAGGGTTACAAAAACTCAACAACCTTAAAAAAGAAAACCAAAAGTTTGAAGCTTAGTAGAATCGTTGTTAGTAATTGCACTTGCTTGAATAATTAAATATCCTTGGATATTCTGGCCTAAAAAAACGGTCAAGATAGGTCAAAACTTCGAGGAAATTCGTTGAGAGCCTCGATTTTGGAAAAGAGATTCATGTGAGTGACGTCATATTTATGAACACATTTGAAAAGCATATATGGCATATTTGACTGAGTAGTGGTTGTATCGTTTTTAGTGTCTAAATTACACAAGAAACCAATGATTGATAGAAAGATCATTTGATTGACGTCATATTTATGAGCACATTTCAAGATAATAAACTATATCATTCCAACCCGCCCCCATACGAGTGAACGTATAGTTTTTATGGTTCTAGGCAAATACGCCTGGAAAATACCCCCCCCCCCCCCGTGGAAAATAAGGCTTTCCAAATTTGAGAATTTTATTTTTTTTTTAATTTCCGTAGGGGGAAGGAATTTTGGTACTTGTGTATTATGCGTCACTCACTCAAGTTTACGCTGTGTAAAACTCGAGAACACACCCGTTTTTTTTATTAGTTTCTTCGTTACTTTAGAAAATAATTTCTGAGACCACACTGGCTAATCATGATAAACAAAAAATCGCGAAGAAAGGAAACGAGGACAATTAACAGCCAGTGAAAAAATTGAAAAATTATGCAAATATTTCGGTCAAGACCTCCGCTTGACCGTCCTCAGTGCAGAATAAAACTGATAAAAATTTAAAAACCAAACCTTAAAATAAAAACACCAAACTAAAATTGGACGACCCTTTCCTAGTAACGGTGAAAGGGTAACTGAATAAAAAACACAAGTCTAAATGGCATTTCAGAATTTCATTTTGCGTAAAGCACTTTTAAAGGCTGATCACTTTCCAGTTTGATTGTTATCGGAGACTCTATTCGATTGCACAATATAACTTTGTGGATGTATGTAAAAACGATCAGAATTAATAATTTTGTCATAAATGGGACTTAGAAAAATTTCTCCAGTGTCTCTATTGAGAGCTACCTTTTGGTGAATGTGCTTTTTTATTTCAACTGCCTCCCTGAAAACTTGCGTGAGACCTTTAACGGGGGCAACGATAGAGGCCTCGTCAAACAAAATGAAATGATGTGGATTCTCGTACACATGTTGCGCCAAGGCGGAATCAAAAGCCTCAGGCCTTTGGCGTAACGTCATTGCCTTGTCGATTGAAGGACTTGTGCTCAAATAACCTCTCCACCAATTGATGTTGGGTTCTACCAACATAAAAACAGCCACAAGAACAAGGAATTCTATAAACACCACTGCCCAGAATGGGGCTGGTTTTATCTTTGCCGTTGTTAAAAAAGTTCTGTGTAATATTTGAATTTTTAAAGGCGACGCTAAGTTTATGTTTTTTAAGGATTCTTTTCAATTTGTCACTCAATTTTGGAATGTAGGGTAGAACAGTGAAAAGTTTATTATCATCTACCAACGGGACGGTATCTGTTGGGGCTTGTGGACCTGATGCACTCCCCTCTGCCTTTTTTCGTCTTCTGTCTATAATGGTCTCAAGTAATTTTATAGGGTAACCATTGCAAAATAAAATGTCCTTAATATAGTTCAATTCTGAGTCTATGTGAGGCTCTGAGCATATTCTTATTACTCGGTCAACCAAAGAAATAACAACTCCTCTTTTTATGCAGGGAGAGTGGTTGGAGGAAAAATGCAAATACCTATCGTTATGCGTAGGTTTTCTATAAATAGAAAATTCAAGGCCAGGAGACTTATTGAAAATTAAAACATCTAGGAAAGGAAGTTTGTGGTTATGTTCTAGTTCTAAAGTGACCTGAAGGTTAGAGTCCAAAGAGTTTAGATGAGTTAAAAAGGAGTTAAGTGACTCTCTTCCATGCTCCCACAGAGAAATAACATCATCGACAAACCTACCCCAGAAACGGTGTTTCATCGGAAAATTTTCCAGAGCAGAGATTTCTATGAATTCCATATAAAAAGTTGCCAAAAATGGTGAAAGACTTGTACCCATGGGTAAACCCCTAATTTGGGTGAAAAATTTATTATTATATCGGAAATATGAGGAGGAACTATTGCAAAGACAGACGAGACGCATAATAGTTTCTATATCCAGTGTTTTGTAGTCTATTTGATCAATATTATCTTCTAATTTCCTTTGAAGAGCTAGTTCACATTTTTTAATGTCGCAAGACGTATACATAGAAATGGCATCGAAACTGACCAAAATTGTATCTTTTTTAATTTCAATGTCTTTTAATGTTTCAACAAGGTGAACTGAGTTTCTTATGTATGAAGTTTGTGTATGCATAAGGGGGCGAAAAAGGGTTGACAACCATTTCCCCAATCTGGCAGTCGGAGAGCTATAAGAAGCCACAATTGGGCGTAGAGGGACTCCATTTTTGTGGATTTTTGGGAGCCCGTAAAATTTAGAAGCTGAACAACTTTTAGGGTTAAATCATTTATACATTTGTGGAGTAATAAGTCTTTCAGTTTACTAAGTTTCTAGCTCCTTGCGTACTAAGTGGTTGAACTTATTGGTGGCGTCTGAATCTAAGGGCTTGTAATTATGGGCGTCGGATAAAATATCTGTAACTTTTGTATTATATGAAGTTTTATCAAGGATAACTATTTTATTTCCTTTATCAGCCCTGGTGATAATGATGTGTGGGTCTTTTTTTAATTTTTTGAGAGTTTGTGTTTCCTGATTTTTTAACCTTTCACCGTTACTAGGAAAGGGTCGTCCAATTTTAGTTTGGTGTTTTTATTTTAAGGTTTGGTTTTTAAATTTTTATCAGTTTTATTCTGCACTGAGGACGGTCAAGCGGAGGTCTTGACCGAAATATTTGCATAATTTTTCAATTTTTTAACTTGCTGTTAATTTTCCTCGTTTCCTTTCTTCGCGATTTTTTGTTTATGTTACTTTAGAAATAAATTTGCGCTATATATTTGCACATTAGGGGGGGGGAGGGGGTAAGCATAGCGGATCTGCATGCAAAATTTGTTTTTGGTACAATTATGCTGCATATTAGATAGATAGACAAATAAGTGTATTTTAAAGCAAAATATACGGTCATAAACGCAGTAAAATAACATAAATGAAAGGCACGCATGACATCGACTTCCATTAGCGATCAAACAGTTCGTGGTAACGAACTGTAAGTAATGAGTGACCTGGTTCAATAGTAACCAAAACTCTAAAAAACGGATTTTGGATTCCAGTAGATACATCAAAAGGATAGGATCTTTATGCTGATTTCAGATATATAAGTTTCATGAAGTTTCGTCTTACCTATCAAAAGTTACGAGCCTGAAAAAGTTTGCCTTATTTCCGAAATAAAGGGAAAACACCCTCTAAAAGTGATAGAATCTTAATGAAAATCAAACCACAAAATCAAGCGCAACAGAAACCCCTACTGTAGATGTTTCAAGCTCCTATCTGCCATATTTTTTAGCTTAATTTTGATGATTGTTCGCTTACATTTTTTTCTTCTTAATTTTTTTTTAATTTGGCACCCGCTACTGCCAAAAAATGCAGAAGTTCACATGGAAGTCTTTTCAACACAAATGGATTTGTGTTTTAAAACACCAGAGGTTTTTAAGACACTTCTGGTGTGTAAATTCCTCTTTTTCCCGTTCCTTACCACTTTTCAACGAAACTAAAAAAAAAACGCAAATAAAATTTTCAAATTTAGAAACCTTATTTTCCACAGAGGGAGGGGGGGAGGGTATTTTCCGCGGGGGTTACTTTCCGTGGGAGGGGTATTTTTCGTGGGGGGGGGTATTTTCCGGGGGTTAAACACCCCACCCCACCATTCACTGTATTCATGTATGTTATTTTACTGTGTTCATGGTCGATAAAGTCCTTACGGCTTGTCGGATCACTAATAGACGGTGGTAATTTAGAGATAACAATAGTAGAGTGACTATCGGCTGGTTTCAAGGGACCGGCTCCAGACTGTGGTAGTGGCGGGAAATGGTTGGAATATGTCTCGAACTGGTTGGAAATTTTCTTTAACTGGACATGCAGCTCATTCACTCTCGAAAAAAAAGAGCAGAATAAGCTGTGGCTGGTATCGATGGCACTTCATTGGGGCTTAGAATAACAAATACTGGGATGTCGAAATCGTCTGTATTGCTATTCTTAATAAACTCCAAATTATCACCTAGAGGGCTCTGTGACGATTTTGATCCAGTTTGCTATTGAAATAAAGCTTCTGGATATAGCTTGAACACACAACCCCTATCTTCCCCTTCAGAATATCATCAACGTCAAAAACTCCGCACCAAACTTCTTGATCCTCTCATCATCAATTCCTTTCTCAACGTTTTGCTGAACAAAACTCAGCACCGTACAATAATGCAAATTTTCTTCATCCCCTCCGGACATGACAAACAGCTATAGCGCGCTCACAATACGTCTTGTTCGTTCAAATGCTAGATGAATACTGAACTAATTAGGGGGAAATCACAGGTAAAAAAAAATAATTGCTGTACTCAACGGAGTATGGCGGTTAGAATAGGGCCTTCCCGATCCAAAAGAATGGTCAACGTTTTGGAAATAAAGTAAAAGCACCAGTAACCATTTTAATTCACTCAATATTTTTCTGGTGGTTTCCTTGCGAAAGAAGTAAGGGAAGCGTTGAAGGCTGTCTACCTTGTCCCCGCAATTTAAGAGGCAAGCCCAGCGGGTACCATGGCTCTTGCTAACAATTCTCCACCCCTCTTCTGCTTACTTTTCTTTCTCCACTTCAATCGCAGCGTAATTGCCTCTAAATATTGGATGTCCTATTTATCTATAGTCGCACAGCTTGATGGCCATTCTCCAGTATTATCACTGAAATAATTCGAGTCCAAACCACTTTTACAAAATATAAATAAATGTCAAGAAACTAGGTCAGTAGATTATAACATTTTTAATCCGTATAAAAATGTTTTTAAAGAATGGTCACGCAATTAACACCGGTCATTGAATTAATTTAAGATCCTACCGTGTTTCAAGTCATAAAATCCAGAAAAAGGTGTTATCACTTTCAAGACTAAATCGATACTATAAAATGCTAAAACTGCTTATGTAAACTGCAAAAATATTTATAATGTGTCTGAGCAATAATTTTAATGTTTTAATTCAAACTAGTGAAATTCATAACAATTAAATTATTTTTTTTTTTTTGATAAAAACAACTCGATACGTGAATAAACTTTAGGCCTACAGGGAGGACCGTAACCAGCTATTTAATGCCTTTAGGAAGACCCAGAAAACGAAAATTTGTATTTATTGTAAATGATTATTCTTTGGAATCATCTGAACTATCAAACGTGAAGAAACTGAAAGCACAGCCAGAACAAATTAAATCCACAATATATATACATATATATATATATATATATATATATATATATATATATATATATATATATATATATATATATATATATATATATATATATATATATATTCTGACTTAGAATGGTGAGTCAGAATTCTGGGGTACTTTTATTCATTTCTTGATTGTTCTTAACCTTTTCAGACAGTACTGGTGGACGAGAAGATTAAAAAGGAATTCCCTCCATTTATAGAAGCACTGGATTTTGTAGCCATTTCCAATGGCTTAGATAAAGTCAGTTTTAATACATGGCAGTCGTGGAAATCTGAAGTCCTTGTAATTGATTGCATACCTTTAGTTAAACTTCTTCGAAAATATGAAGTTTCAAAAGAACGGAAAATTACAATAATTTGTGCTGTAGAAAACATTTGTAAGTTTGGACATCGAGAAAAGCATATTGTGAGTAGCTTGAAGAGTCTGAGTATGATTAATTCTTTTTTGATGACTGCAAAATCACAAAGACGAGTCTCCATCATTCTGATGGATATACATACGAGTTTGGAGAATAAGATGAAATATCTGAAAGGAAAAGACTTTCCAACTACAGTCACCCAAAGCTTACCTTTTATTGAATTTAAAATGGATGCTAGTGGTGATCAGATCATCGATGGAAGTCTATGGGAAATAAAGGCGTTACTTGAAGAAAAGCTTAAGATACAACTAAAAATAGAACATATACTGAATAAAACAGGATACAATGATGAAGATGGAGCTTACAATTACGGCCTTGACACACTAACTTCAGGAGAAGCTGAGCTGGATCTTACAGTTCAAGGACTAACTGAACAAAAGATCCGAGATTTTGACTATGTTTTGGGGATCGGCGGTTTCGATGCAGGTGAAGTTTCGTTTTTGACAAGATATCCAAGGGAAGGCGATACAGTAAAACTCTTTGCGGTTCTGCATCCATTTTCAACCTCAGCCTGGGTGCTCATTGTTGCTATGACAGGCATAATGGTTCTATTAACTTGGTGTTTGATAACATTAGGCAGAAGACTTTACGAAACAACACCAAGTGATCTAAAAAGAAATGATTATTCACTATTAAAGGTTGGAATGTCAATGTTAGGCATTGTATTAAGTCGCTCTGGACTACCGGTACCAACGACTTCTGCAGTACGAGTTGCAGTGGGATTTTGGTGTTTAATTACAGTTACAATTGGAGGTCTGTATACAAGAAGCTTTCAAGCTGCCGCAGTGGCCCCAGTTCCAATAGTAGGCCCGTTAACAACAAAGGATCTTGTAAAAGGAGGATACAAATTTGTCCCAAAAACAGGTCAAATACGTAACTGGATGGAGTCAAGAAATGATGGCTTCGCAAAAATAATTGCTGCAACTGTGAAAACTGAAAATGTTGAACTCGAAAGGACTCTAGACTCTGTACTGGATGAACGATATGCATTTTTTGCTAGCAAACCCTCTCTTAGGACACTAGTGGGTAGAGACAGACAAGAAGAGGGCTACTGTAGGCTTTGGCAAGGAGAAGAACTTATTTATAAAGGCATGGGCGTTTTAATGCTTAGAAAGAACAGTTCCCTGGCAAAACCATTACAAGTAATGGTGGTGAGACTTGCCGAGAGTGGAATTATCCACAAGTTGTTAAAAAACTATACATTCCAGATTTATGCAGACCAATGTAAACAGCCTTATTTACTGTCTAAGGGAAAACATTATAGCCTAAAAGACCTTGTAAGTGCATTTTCACTCTTTGGTTTTTCTATAGCTGTAGCTTCCTTAATTTTTGCATTTGAGATGGTTTCTCCTTACGGTTCTGAAATTTATTGAAGAAAAATTCACAGAAAAAAGGCAAAGACTGCAGATTTTCCTTTGCATGAATTCAAGAACACAAAAATGGACGAAAGAACCCACATAAATGGAAATTCTCATTATACAACAGGCTACGACATCATTTTTTAAGATAATGTGAAAGGGGGATGGAGTGACTCATAACTCGCCGAGAAGACCTTTCGCAAGTTAAAGCCAGTTCACAGGCATATATAGAGTCCCTTGTATCGTCCGGGCTATCGTCTACTGAAAAATGTGCCCACGCTTTGCGATTTGAATATATTTTGTAGGTCACTTATAGAATGTCTCGACCACAAGGTGTCCCAACATAATCTCTACTTCAAAGGGTCAAATAATGACACCAATACTACTAAGTGTTTTTCTAGGGTCGAAATAATGATGTCAAAAATGTAAGGTTTCCTCGTTTTTTTTTTTTTTTTATAATGATAATTAAAACCCCTCGACAAGGTTTCAGTATAGTTCCTGTAAAATTAGGTGCTTAAACTTGAATTGTTTCTTTGTTCGGCATGCATCCACGGGCATACTTATACACAACACAAAAAGGCCAGAACCACTGGTTTAAAAAATCACGGACCTCCTCCTATTAACCAAGAAAAAGACATACGAAGAATTGGCCTGAGCATAAAAGGTAGACTTCAAAACAGTGAAAATTGCAATTGGGTTGCAACCTGTGCACAATGTGCATTTACTTTCAAATGTAATGTCTACGTCAATGTCGATATAATCTCAAAATAAACATTTCATTTACTGTCGACGTACTTCTACACCACCCTGTAAACATAAGTTCAATGTTGGTGTTACCCCCTTCGGACCACCCTCTCAAATATAATGCACTTACGCAAGGTTTTTCTTCAAACAATTGCAGTTTCTAAAAATAAAATAAGATAAGCGACGAAAATTACTGTCGCCTTTCATTTTGAAATACAGGAGATTAAAAGTTACATCATAATTAATTTACAGTAGAAATACAAGCTGTGAAAAGGCTGAGATAGCAGGTACTTCAAAATTAAGCTAAAAGCTTTAGGCTAGTAGGAAAAAAATAGGGTTCGTAGAATTACTGCAAAGAAAAGCTCGGCAATAGCAGCAAAAATGTTCTTTATCAAGGAAAGTTAATTTGTGAGTAAAAATTAAACCATTCACAAGGTTAAAATACTTTGTCAAATAGTATTTGACATGGTCAAATGGAATTTTCCCAAATGTCCACAACCAAAAGACCTATTTCACAACTTTTTTTGAAAATGAGTTATTGTTCGATTCTCTATTGATTCTTTATTGATTTGGTGCATTTGGACAAAAGTAAAATCACCAAATGATGGTGACCGGTCATGGTTGTGACAAAAGATGTTTCAATACTTCTAGCTTACAAACTCTTTGACTACTTTGGGTATATACAACCTTCGGTGTCAACCTAGTAATGAGCGATACAGTCCTTGGAGACCAACATATAATAAATGTACAAAGAAAAACCGATAAATCATGTAAATTATGTCCATTATATTGAAAAAAGTGTCAGAGGTACAGATGTGGGATGCAATGCAGGCTGATGAACATTGGAGATACAGCGAAAGCAGGGTTACCACATGGACATTATCCTTGTCATAATAAGACTTTCGGAGACTTTTGATTTTATTCTTAGATTAAAGTTCAGATTAAAAAAATAAAGAAAATGTTAGAATAAGAAAGGTCAAGAAAGACAATATTTTTTCATCATGTTTTATATTGTTTTTTTATACGACAATTTTTCTTTATAGGACCTAAATCATGATTCTTAAGCAAAGTCGTGTACATATATGTGTTTCATCTTTGGGCATATTTTCACTGTTCAAGACCTCCCCTCCCCTTTTTCAGACAAAATTCTTAATACATTTGCTCTTCGAGACTACTAGACAGATTTGAATCTGTCATAGAGCTACTACATCATATTTTTTTTCTTGTATTTATTAAGAATTCTAGTTTGAATGCGTCATGACCTTTATGCCTGCATACTAAAAAAGGGCTGATTAGGGCACGATTTCTCGTTCCTAAGAGCAAGCAGATCCAAATCTCCTCTCTACTGAAAAAAAAAATTAGACAACGCTAAAGTATACAGATCGACACACTGGGCCAAAAAACATAATCTTTTCTCTGATCAACACCCTTCGATATATATATAAAAAAAAAACATCATTTAACCTCCTTTTCGCTCAAATATTGACTGTGACATCAATGATAATACTGCATGAACTGAAGAGAAATCAATTAATTAATGATAAACTATAATAGATTAATACAAAATTTTGTAACCAAAATATAATGGTAAAATATAAAAAAGAAACCTTTCATAAACTCAGAGACTATCTTTTAGCTCTTGATTTCTTGAACTTGCTTACTCGTCTTTGCGAAGAAATGGCTATTTCTTGTCTTTCCACTTCTTGGCCACTTCTTTCTATCACATGCTCACTTACTGCCTAAAAGCATAAAGAACTATTTAAAAAGTGAATAAAAACATATTTAATACATAAAATAGATCTAAAAAAAGTACCTAAAAATTAGATATCAATGCAAACCGTTTCCTTTTACCTGTAAAACAACTTAAAAATGCTGAATAAACTGAATGTTGATATAATCCCATGTAAACCCTGCTCTTTATTCTGCCCTGTACCCAAAATACAGTAAAATCAATTTTTTTTTCAAAAACTTTTATGAAGAAAACAGTTTTCCAACAGAGAAATTTCTTAGCTTTTCATTGTCTTGTCTAAAACCTCGGAAGACTATGATTTTCTCAACAGTTTGATGCACAAACTTTTAATTTTGTACCGATTTTAATTTCCATTCATTTTTTGCAAGGATTTTATTTTCCATGCTATTTTGTAAGAATAAATTAACAAACACGTCAAATGTTCTCCTTGTTTCATTTATTTTCTTTTATCATCGTGCATCATCATCGTCTTTGGGTTGTAAATTTTTTTAGACAAAAGTCATCAGAATTTACTGAGCTATCAACTATTCGTTGGTTTATCTAAGCGAGGGAAGAAGCACATACCACCTCTCAGAATAATTCAAAAACTTCCCCAAACTGAAAAAAACTTTGAACCTACACCCTATATCAGAGCAGATACTGTCATATCATCTATTCAATTTTATTCAGTTTCCTATTGTTTTGAAAAGCAGGACTTGTCCCCGATATTAGAGCCCAATGGGTACTGACCAGGTACCAAGCACTGTATAAAGATAATTAACAGTAAGTTCACTGCAGACAATTTCTGGCTCTTCATTCTCGGTGCGTACAATCAGCTCCTCCCACATGCTCTTTCATTAGCGGGTTACTAATGTTAGTATGTGTCAGCGGTCCAATTACCCTGGACCACGTATTTTGGCAGAAACTTTCTCAAAATGCCTTTGAAACCAACTCGAGACTTCGAAACCTACTTGTAATTCCTAAAAATATCAAATAATAACATTGCACTACTAATAACCGATTTTCATATAGGTATTGAAATATATTACTCTAAAATTGGTTTCTGTAAAATTTAGTGTTCCAACGTTGAAGCCAAGTTTCGCGTTCAAGAGAAATCTGACTTGTCTACCCGTGAAAAGATCTAATGTCGCTTATGTTTTTACGTTCTCTGGAGCACTTGCACCTCGGTCCGGATTTCTATAATGGGTGAGATAGATCATACTGTCTATTATTTATATACTGTGGTACCAAGGGACCAAGTTTGGTATGACTCATTTCCCACTATGTCTCAAAAAACAAAAGGCAAAAAAATGACTTAGCTTTTTATACAAACAAGATGAATAGTGAATAAAATATTTGCTTACCACATTACCGCCGAACACTTTTGATCTCAAATTCTCCAGCTCTGATGGAAAACCCCCCATCACCTCTGTACTACAGTAACTGATAATTGACTGAACAAGTGATCAAATTTGAAGTTTATATCCACTGTTATCACCTATCTATTTCTTACTAAAGCGGTTCTAATACTACTTATTTTAATTCGTGGAAATTTCCTAAACTCATTTTTTTTTTCTTATCAACGCTAGCCTTAAAATATTGAGTATTTCTTTTTGAGTATATGAATATCCTGAACATTTGTTTTAAGCGTTGACAAAATCTCGTAGAAACCAACCATATCTTATCCCCGGTTACATTGGAACAACAGAGTTCTCAGCCTTTCTTTGCTTCTCAATCATCCCTAAAATACTGAACACTAAGCGATTTCTGGCAGATGATTAATTTACGCGGTAAAAACATAGCAAAAATTTACTAGGCCTCAAACACACTCACATATAACGAGGCACTGATATACTTTATCCCGTTCTCATGTATCAGAATGAACATTGTGAAAATTCACATACAATTCACAAATAAATTCACATAATTTTGATTTTTGTTATTATTATTTTTTTTTTTTTGCTTATTATGAATTTAGGTTAGTTAATGTCATAAAGTTCTCATGACACAAAATTGAGGGGAAAGCTCATTACTATCCCATATTGTTTTGTCAAGTTTAACTATATTGTACACAGACCTATCAAAGAATGTTTACGCTTGATGTACCAAGGACATTAAAATGAAAACATTGCTTCCCCCTGGCTCCATCTTCAGTCTATTCATACCTGAAAACTGGGATTTTTTACAATTTTATTTTGGTTTTTATATGCCTATAACTATTATTTTTGCTATGTAAATATTGTCCATTGTTGCCACAAATGAATCCGGAAAGAGGCTTACAGAAACTTCTTTTGTTTACAAACATGCCCTATAAACGTTTGTAACAACCAATTTATCTGCAGCTAATCAGCGAGTAATACAACATCAATAGGATGAAACACCCATTCTGTTTGGTCGGGTTGTTGAGCAAACATAGGCTAATGGGAATATATAAAAATTAAGTACTGAAAGTGAAATTTTTAAAACCGAAGAAATTAAAGATTCGATTTATAAGGCAATAGTTAAGTAAAGGGATAAATATAACAGAATAGAATACCCTAAACTGCTTTTATGAAAAGATAATTTTTGTAGGTAAGTCGTCTAACTAATTATTCAAATCTTGAGTGATTCTGATAATATCCTTAATATACATAGCTTAGATTCCTGGCTGTGTTTGTCTTTTGCTATAGCAATCATGAAAGTTACACTTCCAAAGCAACATGATGATATATTCTTTTCGATTATTTTCTGTTGATTTTTCACACACGTTCCTTATTTTTAAACCTGGCGCTCACGAGTGCGAAAAACTGAGTTAAAAATTTAAGATCTTTTTCATTAAAAACTGAATTCTCAGTTTACCGTAATTTTTTAAGAAGTATATGGCTGTGGAAGTTTCCACTTAACCAATTTGAAGAATTAGATTTCATTTTTGGTGTCCTTAGTACTTTCATCTTTCGTCAGACAGGCTATCCGGGCCATCCCTGATAGCTAACATGTTCATACTGGTTGAGTCCTCACAGCGTTCCTAAGATCTTTATACCCCTCACACACTCTTTTGAAGGAAATTCAATCCTTAGCATAAAATTGTGTCATGAATCAATGCACTTTACTAAGAATTTCATCAAAATTTACTCAAACCTGATTTTGTTTACATAACCGCGCGCAATGTATATTCGATTTTTAGACCTTTTGGTTGATTCAGAACATTCAGAATAAGCATGGGCACTGTTTCTGTTTTCTGTTTATGTTTTTATAATAGCTATTTCGTCCTGTTTCTGTTTTTTTTCTACCTGTTTTTCATCTGTTTCCGATTTTATTTAAGTGATACGAAAATGAGATATTTGAGAATTTTGAACTTACATAATGGTGTTTTAATTCATAATTTGAAAATTTGAAGAGGCGTGGTTACGCCTCACACAATTTTTAGAAATGGAGCATAAGTAAAATGATGGAACTCGGTGTGTCAAACATATCAAATACTGCTGCTAGATTGTTTCAGCTAGGCAGAATTAGGGACTATGAGTCAGATGAGAGTAGGTATTAGTGCGCTAAGCTTAAATACTAATGACTTTGAGCTGACTGCGTAATTTTATGCTGAAAAATATTTTGTTTTCGAGATGTCTCAAATAACTAGTATGCATTTCCGGGAAGTTCGAGGAGATGCTGTATAAACACATAAGTGCATTTTTGGAACGACAAAATGGAAGAAAATAACCATAAAGAAAAAAAAATTATGGCGATATTTTTGTGCACAGACAATTTTTTGCCCCATCATTAGAAAAACTACTTCTGTTGCGGAAAAAATGCTGCAATAGTACTAGGTTTTCTCAAAAGTGTTACCGCCAGAGAAAAGCACTACCTACGGCAAGTGGCAATCCTGACGAGAAGTTAATGAGAGACTTAAAGGTTAATGTTTTCATTTTGGAAACCCATTCATTTTATGGACCCAAACCAAGAGATCTTTCTCGAGCTGCCAAAAACCACTCTAAAGCCTTTTAGCGTACTACTACTAGTGTATCGAGCGAACATACATTTTTGATTGCAGATTTTTCGTGCGGAGGCAGTATGCCCATACAATGTCCAAACAAGGGGAAAGCACAATTTTTGAGTGATAAGCTTTTGGGCTTAAACAACTGATGTTATAACTAACTTTATAATAATAAGCCAAAACCTATCATTTAGTTTTTTTTTCATTAACGTTTAAGTGTTCAAAAAACAGTTGTTTAAACAGCCGTGTTTTGAACAAAAACAGCTGTTTTCTGTTTTTTTGTTGACCTGTTCTGTTTCTTTTCTGTTTCTTTCAAGCCCTGTTTTTGTCTGTTTCTTCAGCAAAATAGAACAGTGCCCATGCTTAATTCAGACTCTATTTTTCCCTTTGGACTTTACCTAAAGAGCAAAGACCACAGCATACCCTATTTTCACTATGTTTTCAGAAATCAACCTTTCTAAAAAAAAACAATTTTTTTTTTAGAGAGAGAGAGAGAGAGAGAAAGGCGGCTATTCCCCAAATGGCATTCCTGTGTTATGGGCAAATGATGAAATAATAATAAAAATTTATAGCTAGGCTTCTTATAAAAAAGAATGGACAAAATAAGAAACATATTAATGACATTCTTCTGAATTTGCTATTAATTACAACATTGCATATAAGGAGCATTCATAATCTGAATCTTAAAACTTGACTTTGAATCAAGAATACCATACTTTATAACTCAGTATCTTGTTATCAGAATTTAGTCATTCAAACATTGCTAATTCAAATCTCGATTGTTCCTTCAGACTTGCCACACAAAGGCAAGTGCAATAAGATGGATGATGGAGAGAATAAAGACCCCCCCCCCCCAGAAAAAGAAAATGGAGGTATAATCCCCCATAGCACCATCTTTGTTGCCACCTGTGTATCTGTTCCTTCTGAATAAGTGAAGTGACATAGTTGCCAAATACACATAGTTGCCAGATTTAGACGGTGTATTTTGTTACAATAACAGATCACATTGATTCAGCCGTTTTTCACGCATTTTCGGCGATATAATTCGGGCTACATTTTTCGGAGATAGCCTGTGAAGAAGTGAGCAACAACGAACATTCAAGAGGTCGCACAGTACTAGAGGGATTTTTTATCCTTAAACTGCTGGGACAAGGTGATTCGTGTGTTGCACTTCCCACGGGTCTTATCTACCGCTAAATCATTAAAGCTTGTAACGCCGGTGTTGCCAAATTGAACTGAAGGTTTGCTGATAAAATCTTTGCCAAAATAAATAACATAAATATGGTAGAACTCTGCCCACGTTGCAAGAAAAATGTAACAAGAGCTCAAGGAGGAATTCAGTACCGAGACTCAAGGAGGAATTCAGTGCCTAAAATGGCTCCACTTTGGTTGCGCCGCAGGCCTTGCGTATAATAAGGAAGCTGCTGACAAACTCCGAGGACAATGGGAATGCTATAGTTGCATATCTTCTAGCAACGACCAATATAAAGCAACTCCTCCATCAAAAGCATAAAATACTAGAGGAACTCCGAGAGAAGAATCCACCCAAAGCCAAGGTCCCTCGGTAAGCCAGCCTACGAAGTCCAAAGAGATTTCTTTGAGCACTAGTTTCCCAGATAACAACACAGAATGCAGTTACTGTCACAAAGATGTCGACATTGCCACCTCTTTCCTCTGCTTTTTCTGCGACGAGTGGGAGCATGCCTCTTGTCGAGGTATAAATGCCGATCTCGTGCTGGTCATGAAGAGAGAAGACAACGAGCGTCTCCTGTTTAAAGACGAATGCCTCTCCTGTTGCAAGCGAAAAGTAGCACTTCTACAGCTTCAAGTGCGACAGCTAACAGAAGCTCAACCTCACAGACCTCATGAGGCAACACCTTCAAATCATAGTGAGAAACCCTCACCTCACGACATCCAGCCGACAATAAATGCGATTATTCAAGTAGAAGTAGAAAAGGAACTAAGAGAACAGAAAAAGATGAATTTTGTAGTCATGGGGCTACCTGAATCTACTGCTGTCAATGACACTACACAGGTTGTCAAATTGACTCAAGAAAACGAGCTCGGGGCAAATATCACTGAAGGGGAGATACTAGAAACTGCCCGGATTGGAAGACCAAAAGAAGATGGTAGTCCACGCACTTTGTTAGTTAAGCTAAAAAATCCACAAGAGCTTAAGATGAAAAGGCAAACAATCCTGAGGACAGCTCCAAATCTAAGAAAATTATCAAATGAAGAATATCGTACCAAAGTATATATAGACCCAGATCTCACGCCCATGCAGAGACAAATGCTCGCCGTGAACTGACAACAGAAGAGGAATGCCTGCACCCAGTGCGATCGTCAAATGGAGATCAAATGGAGGAATTGGAGGCGAGGTAAAGACTCCAACAAAGAGCAACGGCAAATATGGAGTAGAAGAAACAAAGCCCAACAAATGCCACCATCCTTCAAGCCTAACAAAAAAGCTACTAAAGTAAAAACACAAATATACTATATTTAAATGCTGATTCACTACCAAACAAATTATCAGAATTAAAACTAGAAATTGCAGCAAAGAACCCAGACATAGTAGCAGTAGTCGAAGCTAAGCCTAAACACTGTCGATATCTCCCAACTTTACCAGAGTTGGCCATCAACGGCTACAAAAGCCACACCTTGAACATAGACCAAGAAGAAGGTCGGGGAATTATTTGCTATGTCTTAGACAATTTATCAGCCCAGAAAGTATCATCAACAACAAATGACAGGAAATTATTTGGCTTCAGATATCAAACACAAACCAAGCAACTCTAAATTTGGCTATAGTATACAAAAGTCCAAATAGCACAACCGTGAATGACCAAGTACTCTTTAAAGATATTCACGCTATATGTCAAAGATTAACAGAACCAACTCTCATCATTGGAGATTTCAATTACCCTTACATAGATTGGGACCTTCCACACCTCCTAGAGCATAGCGGGTCACCCTCACAGAGGAAATTTCTGAAGGTAGTGAACGATAGTTACCTAGAACAGCTTATTAAAAAACCAACAAGAATCCGAGGAAGCGACAAGCCAACACTACTGGACCTAGTCCTATGCAGTAATACAGAACTAATAAAAGAACTTACTATAGGTCCTCCCGTTGGAAAATCGGACCACGCTACGGTGATTACAATACCATGCGAACGGAGCTAGAAGTTTTTAACTGGACTGAAATACTAAACAACACATATCTAGTAGATAGCATGTACATAAAGTTTGCATCCGTAATCACAGAACACACAAAGAATTATGTACCAATAGTCAATATATTTAAACGACCGCCTCTAAAACGAGAGATCCTTGACCTAATAAAAACCAAGCGGCAAGCCTGGGAGACGCTCAAGCAGACTGATAACGAAAGTAATCGTAGAAATTATAGATAAATCGCCAACAAAGTGAGGAAAGTCACTAGACAAGAAGCAAGCGAAAAGGAGAGGAAAGTAGCCAAAAACTCAAAGATCAACCCCAAGGCGTTTTGGAACTTCGTGAATTCAAAACGTAAAGAACAGCCGGTTATTCCCGATCTTAGAAACCCAGCAACAAATTTAACAATCAGTGACCCAATAGCTAAAGCCAACCTACTAAATCAGCAGTTTTCCACAGTTTTCGCAACAGAGAGCGACAAAGATGAAAGTCAAGAGGAATGTCAGCATGCTAGTCACAGGCAAATTTGAAGAAATAGAACTGACAATACAAATGGTCTACAAAAAAACAAAAAATCTAAAAACCTTACAAATCAGAAGGTCCAGATGACCTACATCCTAGAGTACCATACTCAAAGAGCTGACACAAGAAATTGCAGCGCCATTGCACTACATTTTTGTCAAGTAGCTACAAACAGGGAACCTGCCTGATAAATGGAAGCAAGCAACAGTGATACCCCTCTTTAAAAAAGGATGCAAATCAGATCCAAGTAGCTACAGACCTATCAGTTTAACCTGCATCATATGCAAAATACTAGAATCTTTACTCCGCGATAATATTTTACAGTACCTACTCGAAAGAAGCCTCATTTCACCCGCATAGTTTGAATTTCTCAAGAAAAGATCAGCAGAAAGCCAGCTACTTGTCGCTACAAACGCCTGGAGAAAAAATATGGATAGTGCGATGCAGGTAGATATTTTATGCTTAGATCTCAGAAAAGCCTTTGATAAAGTCTTACAAAGTCAACTTCTTCAAAAACTACAGTCTATCGGTGTTGGTGATACTATTCTAAAGTGGGTTCTCAACTTCCTGAAAGGAAGATCTCCGCGAGTGAGACTGGAGGGATATCTTAGCAGCAATGAGACAAAAGTCACAAGTGGAGTAGTTCAAGGTAGTATTCTGGGGCCTTTAGTATTCAATATGTACATAAATGATCTCCCAAATAACATTGATTCAGAGATACTGCTTTGTGTAAATGACAGGAAAATCTTTCGCGCAATAACAAGCTTTGAAGATACAGAAATACTCCAGCACCACTTAAACAAAATAGCACAATGGATAATAAAATGGAGCATGGAAGTGAATACAGAAAAAAAGTTGTCATGTTCGGCTAGGCCCAAAACATATTTCTCGGCACTACTGCTTTGAAGGACAACAGATACCTATACAAGAAGAAGCGCGAGACTTGGGAGATACAATAGACAGTGACAGTATTTTCACCAAGCACTACCATTCAATCACCTCTAAGTCATCACAAGTCTTGGTAATTATTCGAAGAAATTTCTCTCTTACTGACTCAACACTGTTTTCTACACTCTTCAAATCGTTAGTGAGACCAATGATCGAATACAGCCATACAACAACCACACAATTTTTCCAAAAAGAGAGCAATGCAATAGAAAAAATCCATAGGAAGTCTACTGAATTTGTTCCATCGCTTAAAGCCTTTTCATGCCAAGAGCGTTTGAAAAATATTATCGCTCCCAAGTCTCTCACACTGATTTTTGAGAAGAGATCTTATTGAAGTATATGAAATATGCAACAGATACTACGACAACATCCCTCCAGAAGAGATAATAACATTCAAGAATAATAACCTGAGAGGTCACGAGTTTAAGCTAACCGAAGAACATTTCAGAAGAGATGTTGGTAGATGGGCATTCAGCAACCGCATTGTCTCCGAGTGGAACACACTACCATCAGACACTGTCAACTCAGATTCAGGCAATGCATTTAAGAAAAAGATTGACAATCATTATAGTGAAAGAGCATTTGATTATTTAAATTTTTGTAGGTAGAGGCGCAAGCCTGTTTTCGCAATATATTATTATTAAAAGGCTCGGATGCAGATTTTTAGCCAGGAATGATTCATGAACGGGGTGCCTCGCTTTGCTTGGTGGCAACGACACTGAGCTCTCAAAAATGAATGAGCCAACGATTCGATGACAAGTAGTTGGGCCTTTGGCACTCGTTCACAAATGGATGGGCCAACGATACGATAACAAGAAGTCGGACCTTTGGAACTCTAAATGAGCTGTCACTTCGCTTGGGCACGGACTCCCACCTCCGGTTCACTAAAATTGGACTATTGCTTTGCTTACAAAGTCGATGCCGTCTAGCATGAACCTAAAAGGAATGTGAACCCAGGTCTCCGAATCGAACCCAGCCATGTTATTTGAGCCTAAAAGGAAGAACATGCAGTGAGAGTGTTAAAGTCATTCCAAGTCGAGTGTTCTTTTCTTATTTTCAATGAAGAATCTATAATTTTTAATAGTCTATCACCATGCTGAAAATTCCGACATTAGTTCTTCAAGCAAATCGAGGAATAAACTACTTACCATTCCAGTGGTATTTTCATTGCTAAGGACTTGCTCAGCTAAATCTTCTATTTCCATTCTCGCTTCAAGATCGATATCTTCACCTTTTTCCAGCGAAGGTTCTAATTCTACTGTTCTATCCTGCTCCCTTGCTTTCAATGAGGTATGCGGCCTGTCTTCAAACAGCTTATAGATGTCACTAGGAGATGAGATCACATTGCTTAGAACCGGTTTTTCGAAAGGTACAACACTTGGAGTGAAAGATCCTACCTGAGTCTGAATTGAAACGTCACTTGTTGATATCAACTTCACTTCATTTAACTCAGAGCTCCATCTTACACTTTTCTTTGCTGGTCGTCTATGTTCAACACCACCCTCTTTCAAATTCTCTTCTTTCAGCACATGAGAATTTTCAGATGTTGAAGCTTGAAAGGTTGCTGATTTTAATATTTTACCCTTCTCAAACTGGGGTGCGCTATTCATTAGTTCACGAGATAAATTTAAATCAGCTGAAGTTGATACTTTTTCTTGGTCAGTGTCTCCTATTAAAGGTTTTTCAACCAAATGAGGGACTCCATGATCAATATGGCACTCCACCTCAGTCAATTCTTCTTTTTCTAAGTCTTCGATTTTCTTGTCTTCACTTATCTTAACATGCTTTGACAGTCCATCGAGTAGATTATCAGGTTCAAGCTGCTCGATCCCAGGCCTTTGACCGGTCTCAATAGTTGACGAATTTGGAAGTTCTATAGCATCAGTTTTCCCATCTCTCGGATAGTACAGCAAACCAGGCTCTTCATCTTCATCAGTGGCAGAATCACTCGATTCATCTCTAAAAAGAACGAATTTTTAGAAAAAAAATACTACATGAAAACAAATCGTTGGCTAATACAATTTTCAAAGCTAAGTAGTGGATCGGGAAATGAACTTAAATTATTATATTATAGGCATCGTATTTGACAGTAAATTCCGGCAAATATTTTTTTTAAAGAGAGCCAAAAGGCATCGTACTTGACAGTAAAATGTGGCAAATATTTTCCTTAAAAAGAGAGGCAAAAGGCATCGTACTTGACAGTAAATTGTGGCAAATATTTTCCTTAAAAAGAGAGGCAAAAGGCATCGTACTTGACAGTAAATTGTGGCAAATATTTTCCTTACAAAGAGAGGCAAAAGGCATCGTACTTGACAGTAAATTGTGGCCAATATTTTCCATAAAGAGAGGCAAAAGGCATCGTACTTGACAGTAAATTGTACTAATAGTACTTGACAGTAAACTGAGGCAAATGTTTTCCTTAATAAGGGAGGCAAAAGGCACCGTTACTTGACAGTAAATTGTGGAAAATATTTTCATTAAAAAAGCAGGCAAAAGGCATCGTTACTTGACAGTAAATTGTGGAAAATATTTTCCTTAAAAAAGGAGGCAAAAGGCATCGTACTTGACAGTAAATTGCGGAAAATGTTTTCCTTAAAAAAGGAGGCAAAAGGCATTGTACTTGACAGTAAATTGAGGCAAATATTTTCCTTAATAAGGGAGGCAAAAGGTATCACACTTGACTTTAAATTCCGGCAAATATTTTCCTTAAAAAGAGAGGCAAAAGGCATCGGTACTTGACAGTAAATTGTGGAAAATATTTTTCTTAAAAAAGGAGGCAAAAGGCATCGTTATGTGACAGTAAATTGTGGAAAATATTTTCTTTAAAAAAAGAGGCAAAAGGCATCGTACTTGACAGTAAACTGAGGCAAATGTTTTCCTTAATAAGGGAGGCAAAAGGCATCATTACTTGACAGTAAATTGTGGAAAATATTTTCCTTAAAAAAAGAGGCAAAAGGCATCGTACTTGACAGTAAATTGTGGAAAACGTTTTCCTTAAAAAAGGAGGCAAAAGGCATCGTACTTGACAGTAAATTGTGGCAAATCTTTTCTTTATAAAGGGAGACAAAAGGCATCACACTTGAAAGTAAATTCCGTCGAATATTTTCCTTAAAAGGAGAGGCAAAAGGCATCGGTACTTGACAGTAAATTGTGGAAAATACTTTCCTTAAAAAAGGAGGCAAAAGGCATCGTTATGTGACAGTAAATTGTGGAAAATATTTTCCTTAAAAAAGGAGGCAAAAGTCATCGTACTTGACAGTAAATTGTGGAAAATGTTTTCCTTAAAAAAGGAGGCAAAAGGCATCGTACTTGAAAGTAAATTCCGGCAAATATTTTCCTTAAAAAACGAGGTAAAAGGCATCGGTACTTGACAGTAAATTGTGGAAAATATTTTCCTTAAAAAAGGAGGCAAAAGTCATCGTACTTGACAGTAAATTGTGGAAAATGTTTTCCTTAAAAAAGGAGGCAAAAGGCATCGTACTTGAAAGTAAATTCCGGCAAATATTTTCCTTAAAAAACGAGGTAAAAGGCATCGGTACTTGACAGTAAATTGTGGAAAATGTTTTCCTTAAAAAAGGAAGCAAAAGTCATCGTACTTGACAGTAAATTGTTGAAAATATTTTCATTAAAAAAGGAGGCAAAAGTCATCGTACTTGACAGTAAATTGTGGAAAATGTTTTCCTTAAAAAAGGAGGCAAAAGGCATCGTACTTGAAAGTAAATTCCGGCAAATATTTTCCTTAAAAAACGAGGTAAAAGGCATCGGTACTTGACAGTAAATTGTGAAAAATGTTTTCCTTAAAAAAGGAAGCAAAAGGCATCGTACTTGACAGTAAATTGTGGCAAATCTTTTCTTTATAAATGGAGACAAAAGGCATCACACTTGACAGTAAATTCCGGCATACAGTTTCCTTAAAAAGAGAGGCAAAAGGCATCAGTACTTGACAGTAAATTGTGGCAAATATTTTCCTTAAAAAGAGAGACAAAAGCCATCGTACTTGACAGTAAATTGTGAGAATGTTTTCCTTAAACAAGGAGGCAAAAGGCATCGTATTTGACAGTAAATTGTGGAAAATGTTTTCCTTAAAAAAGGAGGCAAAAGGCATCGTACTTGAAAGTAAATTCCGGCAAATATTTTCCTTAAAAAAGGAGGCAAAAGTCATCGTACTTGACAGTAAATTGTGGAAAATATTTTCCTTAAAAAAGGAGGCAAAAGTCATCGTACTTGACAGTAAATTGTGGAAAATGTTTTCCTTAAAAAAGGAGGCAAAAGGCATCGTACTTGAAAGTAAATTCCTGCAAATATTTTCCTTAAAAAACGAGGTAAAATGCATCGGTACTTGACAGTAAATTGTGTAAAATGTTTTCCTTAAAAAAGGAAGCAAAAGGCATCGTACTTGACAGTAAATTGTTGCAAATGTTTTCTTTATAAAGGGAGACAAAAGGCATCACACTTGACAGTAAATTCCGGCACATAGTGTCCTTAAAAAGAGAGGCAAAAGGCATCAGTACTTGACAGTAAATTGTGGAAAATATTTTCCTTAAAAAGAGAGACAAAAGCCATCGTACTTGACAGTAAATTGTGAGAATGTTTTCCTTAAACAAGGAGGCAAAAGGCATCGTATTTGACAGTAAATTGTGGAAAATGTTTTCCTTAAAAAAGGAGGCAAAAGGCATCGTACTTGACAGTAAATCCCGGCAAATATTTTCCTTAAAAAAAGAGGCAAAAGGCATCGGTACTTGACAGTAAATTGTGGAAAATACTTTCCTTAAAAAAGGAGGCAAAAGGCATCGTTATGTGACAGTAAATTGTGGAAAATATTTTCCTTAAAAAAGGAGGCAAAAGTCATCGTACTTGACAGTAAATTGTGGAAAATGTTTTCCTTAAAAAAGGAGGCAAAAGGCATCGTACTTGAAAGTAAATTCCGGCAAATATTTTCCTTAAAAAAAGACGTAAAAGGCATCGTTACTTGACAGTAAATTGTGGAAAATATTTTCATTAAAAAAGGAGTCAAAAGTCATCGTACTTGACAGTAAATTGTGGAAAATGTTTTCCTTAAAAAAGGAGGCAAAAGGCATCGTACTTGAAAGTAAATTCCGGCAAATATTTTCCTTAAAAAACGAGGTAAAAGGCATCGGTACTTGACAGTAAATTGTGAAAAATTTTTTCCTTAAAAAAGGAAGCAAAAGTCATCGTACTTGACAGTAAATTGTGGAAAATATTTTCCTTAAAAAAGGAGGCAAAAGTCATCGTACTTGACAGTAAATTGTGGAAAATGTTTTCCTTAAAAAAGGAGGCAAAAGGCATCGTACTTGAAAGTAAATTCAGGCAAATATTTTCCTTAAAAAACGATGTAAAAGGCATCGGTACTTGACAGTAAATTGTGAAAAAAGTTTTCCTTAAAAATGGAAGCAAAAGGCATCGTACTTGACAGTAAATTGTGGCAAATCTTTTCTTTATAAAGGGAGACAAAAGGCATCACACTTGACAGTAAATTCCGGCATACAGTTTCCTTAAAAAGAGAGGCAAAAGGCATCAGTACTTGACAGTAAATTGTGGCAAATATTTTCCTTAAAAAGAGAGACAAAAGCCATCGTACTTGACAGTAAATTGTGAGAATGTTTTCCTTAAACAAGGAGGCAAAAGGCATCGTATTTGACAGTAAATTGTGGAAAATGTTTTCCTTAAAAAAGGAGGCAAAAGGCATCGTACTTGAAAGTAAATTCCGGCAAATATTTTCCTTAAAAAAGGAGGAAAAAGTCATCGTACTTGACAGTAAATTGTGGAAAATATTTTCCTTAAAAAAGGAGGCAAAAGTCAGCGTACTTGACAGTAAATTGTGGAAAATGTTTTCCTTAAAAAAGGAGGCAAAAGGCATCGTACTTGAAAGTAAATTCAGGCAAATATTTTCCTTAAAAAACGATGTAAAAGGCATCGGTACTTGACAGTAAATTGTGAAAAATGTTTTCCTTAAAAAAGGAAGCAAAAGGCATCGTACTTGACAGTAAATTGTGGCAAATATTTTCCTTATAAAGGGAGACAAAAGGCATCACACTTGACAGTAAATTCAGGCATATAGTTTCCTTAAAAAGAGAGGCAAAAGGCATCAGTACTTGACAGTAAATTGTGGCAAATATTTTCCTTAAAAAGAGAGACAAAAGCCATCGTACTTGACAGTAAATTGTGAGAATGTTTTCCTTAAACAAGGAGGCAAAAGGCATCGTATTTGACAGTAAATTGTGGAAAATGTTTTCCTTAAAAAAGGAGGCAAAAGGCATCGTACTTGACAGTAAATCCCGGCAAATATTTTCCTTAAAAAACGAGGCAAAAGGCATCGGTACTTGACAGTAAATTGTGGAAAATATTTTCCTTAAAAAAGGTGGTAAAAGTCATCGTACTTGACAGTAAATTGTGGAAAATATTTTCCTTAAAAAAGGAGGCAAAAGGCATCGTACTTGACAGTAAATTGTGGCAAATCTTTTCTTTATAAAGGGAGACAAAAGGCATCACACTTGACAGTAAATTCCGGCATATAGTTTCCTTACAAAGAGAGGCAAAAGGCATCAGTACTTGACAGTAAATTGTGGCAAATATTTTCCTTAAAAAGAGGCAAAAGGCATCGGTACTTGCCAGTAAATTGTGGAAAATATTTTCCTTAAAAAAGGAGGCAAAAGGCATCGTATTTGACAGTAAACTGAGGCAAATGTTTTCCTTAATAAGGGAGGCAAAAGGCATCGTTACTTGACAGTAAATTGGGGAAAATATTTTCCTTATAAAAGGAGGCAAAAGGCATCGTACTTGACAGTAAATTGTGGCAAATCTTTTCTTTATAAAGGGAGACAAAAGGCATCACACTTGAAAGTAAATACCGGCAAATATTTTCCTTAAAAAGAGAGGCAAAAGGCATCGGTACTTGATAGTAAATTGTGGAAAATATGTTCCTTAAAAAAGGAGGCAAAAGGCATCGTACTTGACAGTAAATTGTGGCAAATCTTTTCTTTATAAAGGGAGACAAAAGGCATCACACTGGACAGTAAATTCCGGCAAATATTTTCCTTAAAAAGAGAGGCAAAAGGCATCGGTACTTGACAGTAAATTGTGGCAAATATTTTCCTTAAAAAGAGAGGCAAAAGTCATCGTACTTGACACTAAATTGTGGAAAATATTTTCCTTAAAAAAGGAGGCAAAAGGCATCGTACTTGACAGTAAATTGTGGGAAATGTTTTCCTTAAAAAAGGAGGCAAAAGGCATCGTACTTGACAGTAAATTGTGGCAAATCTTTTCTTTATAAAGGGAGACAAAAGGCATCACACTTGACAGTAAATTCCGGCAAATGTTTTCCTTTATAAGGGAGGCAAAAGGCATCGTTACTTGACAGTAAATTCTGGCAAATATTTTCCTTAAAAAGAGAGGCAAAAGGCATCGGTACTTGACAGTAAATTGTGGAAAATATGTTCCTTAAAAAAGGAGGCAAAAGGCATCGTTACTTGACAGTAAATTGTGGAAAATATTTTCCTTAAAAAAGGCGGCAAAAGGCATCGTACTTGACAGTAAATTGTGGAAAATGTTTTCCTTAAAAAAGAAGGCAAAAGGCATCGGTACTTGACAGTAAATTTTACTTTAATATTTTCCTTAAGTTTTCCTTTATAATGGAGGCAAAAGGCATCGTTACTTGACAGTAAATTGTGGAAAATATTTTCCTTAAAAAAGGAGGCAAAAGGCATCGTACTTGACAGTAAATTGTGGAAAATATTTTCTTTATAAAGTGAGACAAAAGGCATCACACTTGAAAGTAAATTCTGGCAAATATTTTCCTTAAAAAGAGAGGCAAAAGGCATAGGTACATGACAGTAAATTGTGGAAAATATTTTCCTTAAAATAGGCGGCAAAAGGCATCGTACTTGACAGTAAATTGTGGAAAATGTTTTCCTTAAAAAAGAAGGCAAAAGGCATCGGTACTTGACAGTAAATTGTGGAAATATTTTCTTTAGAAAAGGAGGCAAAAGGAATCGTACTTGACAGTAAATTGTGGCAAATCTTTTCTTTATAAAGGGAGACAAAAGGCATCACACTTGACAGTAAATTCCGGCAAATATTTTCCTTAAAAAGAGAGGCAAAAGGCATCGGTACTTGACAGTAAATTGTGGCAAATATTTTCCTTGAAAAGAGAGGCAAAATCCATCGTACTGGACAGTAAATTGTGCAAAATGTTTTCCTTAAAAAAGGAGGCAAAAGGCATCGTACTTGACAGTAAATTGTGGCAAATCTTTTCTTTATAAAGGGAGACAAAAGACATCACACTTGACAGTAAATTCCGGAAAATATTTTCCTTAAAAAGAGAGGCATAACGCATCGGTACTTGCCAGTAAATTGTGGAAAATATTTTCCTTAAAAAAGGAGGCAAAAGGAGTCGTTACTTGACAGTAAATTGAGGAAAATATTTTCCCTAAAAAAGGAGGCAAAAGGCATCGTACTTGACAGTAAATTGAGGCAAATGTTTTACTTAATAAGGGAGGCAAAACGCATCGTTACTTGACAGTAAATTGTGGCAAAGATTTTCCTTAAAAAGAGAGGCAAAAGACGTCGTTACTTGACAGTAAATTGAGGAAAATATTTTCCTTAAAAAAGGAGGCAAAAGGCATCGGTACTTGACAGTAAATTGAGGCAAATGTTTTCCTTAATAAGGGAGGCAAAAGGTATCACACTTGACTGTAAATTCCTGCAAATATTTTACTTAAAAAGAGAGGCAAAAGGCATCGGTACTTGACAGTAAATTGTGGAAAATTTTTTCCTTTTAAAAGGAGACAAAAGGCATCGTACTTGACAGTAAACTGAGGCAAATATTTTCCTTAATAAGGGAGGCAAAAGGCATCGTTACTTGACAGTAAATTGTGGAAAATATTTTCCTTAAAAAAGTAGGCAAAAGGCATCGTACTTGACAGTAAATTGTGCAAAATGTTTTCCTTAAAAAAGGAGGCAAAAGGAATCGTACTTGACAGTAAATTGTGGCAAATCTTTTCTTTATAAAGGGAGACAAAAGGCATCACACTTGACAGTAAACTCCGGCAAATATTTTCCTTAAAAACAGAGGCAAAAGGCATCGGTACTTGACACTAAATTGTGGAAAATATTTTCCTTAAAAAAGGAGGCAAAAGGCATCGTACTTGACAGTAAATTGTGGGAAATGTTTTCCTTAAAAAAGGAGGCAAAAGGCATCGTACTTGACAGTAAATTGTGGCATATCTTTTCTATATAAAGTGAGACAAAAGTCATCACACTTGACAGTAAATTCCGGCAAATGTTTTCCTTTATAAGGGAGGCAAAAGGCATCGTTACTTGACAGTAAATTGTGGAAAATATTTTCCTTAAAAAAGGAGGCAAAAGGCATCGTACTTGACAGTAAATTCTGGCAAATATTTTCCTTAAAAAGAGAGGCAAAAGGCATCGGTACTTGAGAGTAAATTGTGGAAAATATTTTCCTTAAAAAAGGAGGCAAAAGGCATCGTTACTTGACAGTAAATTGTTGAAAATATTTTCCTTAAAAAAGGAGGCAAAAGGCATCGTACTTGACAGTAAATTGTGGAAAATATTTTCTTTATAAAGGGAGACAAAAGGCATCACACTTGAAAGTAAATTCTGGCAAATATTTTCATTAAAAAGAGAGGCAAAAGGCATCGGTACTTGACAGTAAATTGTGGAAAATATTTTCCTTAAAATAGGCGGCAAAAGGCATCGTACTTGACAGTAAATTGTGGAAAATGTTTTCCTTAAAAAAGAAGGCAAAAGGCATCGGTACTTGACAGTAAATTGTGGAAATATTTTCTTTAGAAAAGGAGGCAAAAGGAATCGTACTTGACAGTAAATTGTGGCAAATCTTTTCTTTATAAAGGGAGACAAAAGGCATCACACTTGACAGTAAATTCCGGCAAATATTTTCCTTAAAAAGAGAGGCAAAAGGCATCGGTACTTGACAGTAAATTGTGGCAAATATTTTCCTTGAAAAGAGGGGCAAAATCCATCGTACTGGACAGTAAATTGTGCAAAATGTTTTCCTTAAAAAAGGAGGCGAAAGGCATCGTACTTGACAGTAAATTGTGGCAAATCTTTTCTTTATAAAGGGAGACAAAAGACATCACACTTGACAGTAAATTCCGGAAAATATTTTCCTTAAAAAGAGAGGCATAACGCATCGGTACTTGCCAGTAAATTGTGGAAAATATTTTCCTTAAAAAAGGAGGCAAAAGGAGTCGTTACTTGACAGTAAATTGAGGAAAATATTTTACCTAAAAAAGGAGGCAAAAGGCATCGTACATGACAGTAAAATGAGGCAAATATTTTCCTTAATAAGGGAGGCAAAACGCATCGTTACTTGACAGTAAATTGTGGCAAAGATTTTCCTTAAAAAGAGAGGCAAAAGAAGTCGTTACTTGACAGTAAATTGAGGAAAATATTTTCCTTAAAAAAGGAGGCAAAAGGCATCGTACTTGACAGTAAATTGAGGCAAATGTTTTCCTTAATAAGGGAGGCAAAAGGAATCACACTTGACTGTAAATTCCGGCAAATATTTTACTTAAAAAGAGAGGCAAAAGGCATCGGTACTTGACAGTAAATTGTGGAAAATTTTTTCCTTTTAAAAGGAGACAAAAGGCATCGTACTTGACAGTAAACTGAGGCAAATATTTTCCTTAATAAGGGAGGCAAAAGGCATCGTTACTTGACAGTAAATTGTGGAAAATATTTTCCTTAAAAAAGAAGGCAAAAGGCATCGTACTTGACAGTAAATTGTGCAAAATGTTTTCCTTAAAAAAGGAGGCAAAAGTAATCGTACTTGACAGTAAATTGTGGCAAATCTTTTCTTTATAAAGGGAGACAAAAGGCATCACACTTGACAGAAAATTCCGGCAAGTATATTCCTTAAAAACAGAGGCAAAAGGCATCGGTACTTGACAGTAAATTGTGGAAAATATTTTCCTTAAAAAAGTAGGCAAAAGGCATCGTACTTGACAGTAAATTGTGGGAAATATTTTCCTTAAAAAAGGAGGCAAAAGGCATCGTACTTGACAGTAAATTGTGGCATATCTTTTCTATATAAAGGGAGACAAAAGGCATCACACTTGACAGTAAATTCCGGCAAATGTTTTCCTTTATAAGGGAGGCAAAAGGCATCGTTACTTGACAGTAAATTGTGGAAAATATTTTCCTTAAAAAAGGAGGCAAAAGGCATCGTACTTGACAGTAAATTCCGGCAAATATTTTCCTTAAAAAGAGAGGCAAAAGGCATCGGTACTTGACAGTAAATTGTGGAAAATATGTTCCTTAAAAAAGGAGGCAAAAGGCATCGTTAATTTACAGTAAATTGTTGAAAATATTTTCCTTAAAAAAGGAGGCAAAAGGCATCGTACTTGACAGTAAATTGTGGAAAATGTTTTCCTTAAAAAAGAAGGCAAAAGGCATCGGTACTTGACAGTAAATTTTCCTTTATTATTTTCATTAAGTTTTCCTTTATAAGGGAGGCAAAAGGCATCGTTACTTGACAGTAAATTGTGGAAAATATTTTCCTTAAAAAAGGAGGCAAAAGGCATCGTACTTGACAGTAAATTGTGGAAAATATTTTCTTTATAAAGGGAGACAAAAGGCATCACACTTGAAAGTAAATTCCGGCAAATATTTTCCTTAAAAAGAGAGGCAAAAGGCATCGGTACTTGACAGTAAATTGTGGAAAATATGTTCCTGAAAAAAGGAGGCAAAAGGCATCGTTACTTGACAGTAAATTTTGGAAAATATTTTCCTTAAAAAAGGCGGCAAAAGGCATCGTACTTGACAGTAAATTGTGGAAAATGTTTTCCTTAAAAAAGAAGGCAAAAGGCATCGGTACTTGACAGTAAATTGTGGAAATATTTTCTTTAGAAAAGGAGGCAAAAGGAATCGTACTTGACAGTAAATTGTGGCAAATCTTTTCTTTATAAAGGGAGACAAAAGGCATCACACTTGACAGTAAATTCCGGCAAATATTTTCCTTAAAAAGAGAGGCAAAAGGCATCGGTACTTGACAGTAAATTGTGGCAAATATTTTCCTTGAAAAGAGGGGCAAAAGCCATCGTACTGGACAGTAAATTGTGCAAAATGTTTTCCTTAAAAAAGGAGGCGAAAGGCATCGTACTTGACAGTAAATTGTGGCAAATCTTTTCTTTATAAAGGGAGACAAAAGACATCACACTTTATAAAGGGAGGCAAAAGGCATCGTTACTTGACAGTAAATTGTGGAAAATATTTTCCTTAAAAAAGGAGGCAAAAGGCATCGTACTTGACAGTAAATTGTGCAAAATGTTTTCCTTAAAAAAGAAGGCAAAAGGCATCGTACTTGACAGTAAATTGTGCAAAATGTTTTCCTTAAAAAAGGAGGCAAAAGGAATCGTACTTGACAGTAAATTGTGGCAAATCTTTTCTTTATAAAGGGAGACAAAAGGCATCACACTTGACAGTAAATTCCGGCAAATGTTTTCCTTAAAAACAGAGGCAAAAGGCATCGGTACTTGACACTAAATTGTGGAAAATATTTTCCTTAAAAAAGGAGGCAAAAGGCATCGTACTTGACAGTAAATTGTGGGAAATGTTTTCCTAAAAAAAGGAGGCAAAAGGCATCGTACTTGACAGTAAATTGTGGCAAATCTTTTCTATATAAAGGGAGACAAAAGGCATCACACTTGACAGTAAATTCCGGCAAATGTTTTCCTTTATAAGGGAGGCAAAAGGCATCGTTACTTGACAGTAAATTGTGGAAAATATTTTCCTTAAAAAAGGAGGCAAAAGGCATCGTACTTGACAGTAAATTTTGGCAAATATTTTCCTTAAAAAGAGAGGCAAAAGGCATCGGTACTTGACAGTAAATTGTGGAAAATATGTTCCTTAAAAAAGGAGGCAAAAGGCATCGTTACTTGACAGTAAATTGTTGAAAATATTTTCTTTAAAAAAGGCGGCAAAAGGCATCGTACTTGACAGTAAATTGTGGAAAAAGTTTTCCTTAAAAAAGAAGGCAAAAGGAATCGGTACTTGACAGTAAATTTTCCTTTATTATTTTCCTTAATTTTTCCTTTATAAGTGAGGCAAAAGGCATCGTTACTTGACAGTAAATTGTGGAAAATATTTTCCTTAAAAAAGGAGGCAAAAGGCATCGTACTTGACAGTAAATTGTGGAAAATATTTTCTTTATAAAGGGAGACAAAAGGCATCACACTTGAAAGTAAATTCTGGCAAATATTTTCCTTAAAAAGAGAGGCAAAAGGCATCGGTACTTGACAGTAAATTGTGGAAAATATGTTCCTGAAAAAAGGAGGCAAAAGGCATCGTTACTTGACAGTAAATTGTGGAAAATATTTTCCTTAAAAAAGGCGGCAAAAGGCATCGTACTTGACAGTAAATTCTGGAAAATGTTTTCGTTAAAAAAGAAGGCAAAAGGCATCGGTACTTGACAGTAAATTGTGGAAATATTTTCTTTAGAAAAGGAGGCAAAAGGAATCGTACTTGACAGTAAATTGTGGCAAATCTTTTCTTTATAAAGGGAGACAAAAGTCATCCCACTTGACAGTAAATTCCGGCAAATATTTTCCTTAAAAAGAGAGGCAAAAGGCATCGGTACTTGACAGTAAATTGTGGCAAATATTTTCCTTGAAAAGAGGGGCAAAATCCATCGTACTGGACAGTAAATTGTGCAAAATGTTTTCCTTAAAAAAGGAGGCGAAAGGCATCGTACTTGACAGTAAATTGTGGCAAATCTTTTCTTTATAAAGGGAGACAAAAGACATCACACTTGACAGTAAATTCCGGAAAATATTTTCCTTAAAAAGAGAGGCATAACGCATCGGTACTTGCCAGTAAATTGTGGAAAATATTTTCCTTAAAAAAGGAGGCAAAAGGAGTCGTTACTTGACAGTAAATTGAGGAAAATATTTTCCCTAAAAAAGGAGGCAAAAGGCATCGTACTTGACAGTAAATTGAGGCAAATGTTTTCCTTAATAAGTGAGGCAAAACGCATCGTTACTTGAAAGTAAATTGTGGCAAAGATTTTCCTGAATAAGTGAGGCAAAAGACGTCGTTACTTGACAGTAAATTGAGGAAAATATTTTCCTTAAAAAAGGAGGCAAAAGGCATCGTACTTGACAGTAAATTGAGGCAAATTTTTTCCTTAATAAGGGAGGCAAAAGGTATCACACTTGACTGTAAATTCCGGCAAATATTTTCCTTAAAAAGAGAGGCAAAAGGCATCGGTACTTGACAGTAAATTGTGGAAAATTTTTTCCTTTTAAAAGGAGACAAAAGGCATCGTACTTGACAGTAAACTGAGGCAAATGTTTTCCTTAATAAGGGAGGCAAAAGGCATCGTTACTTGACAGTAAATTGTGGAAAATATTTTCCTTAAAAAAGGAGGCAAAAGGCATCGTACTTGACAGTAAATTGTGGCAAATATTTTCCTTAAAAAGAGAGGCAAAAGGCATCGGTACTTGACAGTAAATTGTGGAAAATATGTTCCTTAAAAAAGGAGGCAAAAGGCATCGTTACTTGACAGTAAATTGTGGAAAATATTTTCCTTAAAAAAGGAGGCAAAAGGCATCGTACTTGACAGTAAATTGTGCAAAATGTTTTCCTTAAAAAAGAAGGCAAAAGGCATCGTACTTGACAGTAAATTGTGCAAAATGTTTTCCTTAAAAAAGGAGGCAAAAGGAATCGTACTTGACAGCAAATTGTGGCAAATCTTTTCTTTATAAAGGGAGACAAAAGGCATCACACTTGACAGTAAATTCCGGCAAATATTTTCCTTAAAAACAGAGGCAAAAGGCATCGGTACTTGACAGTAAATTGTGGAAAATATTTTCCTTGAAAAGAAAGGCAAAAGCCATCGTACTGGACAGTAAATTGTGGAAAATGTTTTCCTTAAAAAAGGAAGCAAAAGGCATCGTACTTGACAGTAAATTGTGGCAAATCTTTTTTTTATAAAGGGAGACAAAAGGCATCACACTGGACAGTAAATTCCGAAAAATATTTTCCTTAAAAAGAGAGGCAAAAGGCATCGGTACTTGACAGAAAATTGTGGAAAATGTTTTCCTTTAAAAAGGAGGCAAAAGGCATCGTACTTGACAGTAAACTGAGGCAAATGTTTTCCTTAATAAGGGAGGCAAAAGGAATAGTTACTTGACAGTAAATTGTGGCAAATATTTTTCTTAAAAAGTGAGGCAAAACGCATCGTTACTTGACAGTAAATTGTGGACAATATTTTCCTTACAAAAGGAGGCAAAAGGCATCGTACTTGACAGTAAATTGAGGCAAATGTCTTCCTTAATAAGGGAGGCAAAAGGAATCGTACTTGACAGTAAATTGTGGCAAATATTTTTCATTACAAAGAAAGGCAAAAGGCATAAAAAAGGAGGGAAAAGGCGTCGTACTTGACAGTAAATTGTGGCAAATCTTTTCCTTAAAGAGGGAGACAAAAGGCATCACACTTGACAGTGAATTCCGGCAAATATTTTCCAAAAAACGAGAGGCAAAAGGTATCGTTACTTGAGAGTAAATTGTGGAAAATGTTTTCCTTAAAAAAGGAGGAAAAAGGCGTCGTACTTGACAGTAAATTGAGGCAAATTTGTTACTTAATAATGGAGGCAAAAGGCATCGTACTCGACAGTAAATTGTGGCAAACTTTTTCCTTAAATAGGGTGACAAAAGGCATCACACTTGACAGTGAATTCCGGCAAATATTTTCCAAATAACGAGAGGCAAAAGGTATCGTTACTTGACAGTAAATTGTGGAAAATGTTTTCCTTAAAAAAGGAGAAAAAAGGCGTCGTACTTGACAGTAAATTGAGGCAAATTTGTTCCTTAATAAGGGAGGCAAAAGGCATCGTACTCGACAGTAAATTGTGGCAAATCTTTTCCTTAAATAGGGAGACAAAAGGCATCACACTTGACAGTGAATTCAGGCAAATATTTTCCAAAAAACGAGAGGCAAAAGGTATCGTTACTTGACAGTAAATTGTGGAAAATGTTTTCCTTAAAAAAGGAGGAAAAAGGCGTCGTACTTGACAGTAAATTGAGGCAAATTTGTTCCTTAATAAGGGAGGCAAAAGGCATCGTACTTGACAGTAAATTGTGGCAAATCTATTCCTTAAATAGGGAGACAAAAGGCATCACACTTGACAGTGAATTCCTGCAAATATTTTCCAAAAAACGAGAGGCAAAAGGTATCGTTACTTGACAGTAAATTGTGGAAAATGTTTTCTTTAAAAAAGGATGCAAAAGGCATCGTACTGGGCAGTAAATTGAGCTAAGGTTTTCCTGAATAAGGGAGGCAAAAGGCATCGTTACTTGACAGTAAATTGTGGCAAATCTTTTCCTTAAATAGGGAGACAAAAGGCATCACACTTGACAGTGAATTCCGGCAAATATTTTCCAAAAAACGAGAGGCAAAAGGTATCGTTACTTGACAGTAAATTCCGGAAAATATTTTCCTTAAAAAGAGAGGCATAACGCATCGGTACTTGCCAGTAAATTGTGGAAAATATTTTCCTTAAAAAAGGAGGCAAAAGGAGTCGTTACTTGACAGTAAATTGAGGAAAATATTTTACATAAAAAAGGAGTCAAAAGGCATCGTACTTGACAGTAAATTGAGGCAAATTTTTTCCTTAATAAGGGAGGCAAAACGCATCGTTACTTGACAGTAAATTGTGGCAAAGATTTTCCTTAAAAAGAGAGGCAAAAGACGTCGTTACTTGACAGTAAATTGAGGAAAATATTTTCCTTAAAAAAGGAGGCAAAAGGCATCGTACTTGACAGTAAATTGAGGCAAATGTTTTCCTTAATAAGGGAGGCAAAAGGTATCACACTTGACTGTAAATTCCGGCAAATATTTTCCTTAAAAAGAGAGGCAAAAGGCATCGGTACTTGACAGTAAATTGTGGAAAATGTTTTCCTTTTAAAAGGAGACAAAAGGCATCGTACTTGACAGTAAACTGAGGCAAATGTTTTCCTTAATAAGGGAGGCAAAAGGCATCGTTACTTGACAGTAAATTGTGGAAAATATTTTCCTTAAAAAAGGAGGCAAAAGGCATCGTACTTGACAGTAAATTGTGGCAAATATTTTCCTTAAAAAGAGAGGCAAAAGGCATCGGTACTTGACAGTAAATTGTGGAAAATATGTTCCTTAAAAAAGGAGGCAAAAGGCATCGTTACTTGACAGTAAATTGTGGAAAATATTTTCCTTAAAAAAGGAGGCAAAAGGCATCGTACTTGACAGTAAATTGTGCAAAATGTTTTCCTTAAAAAAGAAGGCAAAAGGCATCGTACTTGACAGTAAATTGTGCAAAATGTTTTCCTTAAAAAAGGAGGCAAAAGGAATCGTACTTGACAGTAAATTGTGGCAAATCTTTTCTTTATAAAGGGAGACAAAAGGCATCACACTTGACAGTAAATTCCGGCAAATATTTTCCTTAAAAACAGAGGCAAAAGGCATCGGTACTTGACAGTAAATTGTGGCAAATATTTTCCTTGAAAAGAAAGGCAAAAGCCATCGTACTGGACAGTAAATTGTGGAAAATGTTTTCCTTAAAAAAGGAAGCAAAAGGCATCGTACTTGACAGTAAATTGTGGCAAATCTTTTTTTTATAAAGGGAGACAAAAGGCATCACACTGGACAGTAAATTCCGAAAAATATTTTCCTTAAAAAGAGAGGCAAAAGGCATCGGTACTTGACAGAAAATTGTGGAAAATGTTTTCCTTTAAAAAGGAGGCAAAAGGCATCGTACTTGACAGTAAACTGAGGCAAATGTTTTCCTTAATAAGGGAGGCAAAAGGCATAGTTACTTGACAGTAAATTGTGGGAAATATTTTTCTTAAAAAGAGAGGCAAAACGCATCGTTACTTGACAGTAAATTGTGGACAATATTTTCCTTACAAAAGGAGGCAAAAGGCATCGTACTTGACAGTAAATTGAGGCAAATGTCTTCCTTAATAAGGGAGGCAAAAGGAATCGTACTTGACAGTAAATTGTGGCAAATATTTTTCCTTACAAAGAAAGGCAAAAGGCATAAAAAAGGAGGGAAAAGGCGTCGTACTTGACAGTAAATTGAGGCAAATCTGTTCCTTAAAGAGGGAGTCAAAAGGCATCACACTAGACAGTGAATTCCGGCAAATATTTTCCAAATAACGAGACGCAAAAGGTATGGATACTTGATAGTAAATTGTGGAAAATGTTTTCCTTAATAAAGGAGGAAAAAGGCTTCGTACTTGACAGTAAATTGAGGCAAATTTGTTACTTAATAAGGGAGGCAAAAGGCATCGTACTAGACAGTAAATTGTGGCAAACTTTTTCCTTAAATAGGGTGACAAAAGGCATCACACTTGACAGTGAATTCCGGCAAATATTTTCCAAATAACGAGAGGCAAAAGGTATCGTTACTTGACAGTAAATTGTGGAAAATTTGTTCCTTAATAAGGGAGGCAAAAGGCATCGTACTTGACAGTAAATTGAGGCAAATATTTTCCTTAAATAGTGAGACAAAAGGCATCACACTTGACAGTGAATTCCGGCAAATATTATTCAAATAACGAGAGGCAAAAGGTATTGTTACTTGATAGTAAATTGTGGAAAATGTTTTCCTTAAAATAGGAGGAAAAAGGCGTCGTACTTGACAGTAAATTGAGGCAAATTTGTTCCTTAATAAGGGAGGCAAAAGGCATCGTACTTGACAGTAAATTGTGGCAAATCTATTCCTTAAATAGGGAGACAAAAGGCATCCCACTTGACAGTGAATTCCTGCAAATATTTTCCAAAAAACGAGAGGCAAAAGGTATCGTTACTTGACAGTAAATTGTGGAAAATGTTTTCCTTAAAAAAGGAGGAAAAAGGCGTCGTACTTGACAGTAAATTGAGGCAAATTTGTTCCTTAATAAGGGAGGCAAAAGGCATCGTACTTGACAGTAAATTGTGGCAAATCTATTCCTTAAATAGGGAGACAAAAGGCATCCCACTTGACAGTGAATTCCTGCAAATATTTTCCAAAAAACGAGAGGCAAAAGGTATCGTTACTTGACAGTAAATTGTGGAAAATGTTTTCTTTAAAAAAGGATGCAAAAGGCGTCGTACTTGTCAGTAAATTGAGCTAAGGTTTTCCTTAATAAGGGAGGCAAAAGGCATCGTTACTTGACAGTAAATTGTGGCAAATCTTTTCCTTAAATAGGGAGACAAAAGGCATCACACTTGACAGTGAATTCCGGCAAATATTATTCAAAAAACGAGAGGCAAAAGGTATGGTTACTTGAGAGTAAATTGTGGAAAATGTTTTCCTTAATAAAGGAGGAAAAAGGCGTCGTACTTGACAGTAAATTGAGGCAAATTTGTTCCTTAATAAGGGAGGCAAAAGGCATCGTACTTGACAATAAATTGTGGCAAATCTTTTCCTTAAATAGGGAGACAAAAGGCATCACACTTGACAGTGAATTCCGGCAAATATTTTCCAAAAAACGAGAGGCAAAAGGTATCGTTACTTGACAATAAATTGTGGAAAATGTTTTCTTTAAAAAAGGATGCAAAAGGCATCGTACTTGGCAGTAAATTGAGCAAACGTTTTCCTTAATAAGGGAGGCAAAAGGCGTCGTACTTGACAGTAAATTGAGGCAAATTTGTTCCTTAATAAGGGAGGCAAAAGGCATCGTACTTGGCAGTAAATTGTGGCAAATCTGTTCCTTAAATAGGGAGACAAAAGGCATCACACTTGAGAGTGAATTCCGGCAAATATTTTCCAAAAAACGAGAGGCAAAAGGTATCGTTACTTGATAGTAAATTGTGGAAAATGTTTTCCTTAATAAGGGAGGCAAAAGGCGTCGTACTTGACAGTAAATTGAGGCAAATTTGTTCCTTAAATAGGGTGACAAAAGGCATCACACTTGACAGTGAATTCCGGCAAATATTTTCCAAAAAACGAGAGGCAAAAGGTATCGTTACTTGATAGTAAATTGTGGAAAATGTTTTCCTTAATAAGGGAGGCAAAAGGCATCGTACTTGACAGTAAATTGTGGCAAACTTTTTCCTTAAATAGGGGGACAAAAGGCATCACACTTGACAGTGAATTCCGGCAAATATTATCCAAAAAACGAGAGGCAAAAGGTATCGTTACTTGACAGTAAATTGTGGAAAATGTTTTCCTTAAAAAAGGAGGAAAAAGGTGTCGTACTTGACAGTAAATTGAGGTAAATTTGTTCCTTAATAAGGGAGGCAAAAGGCATCGTACTTGACAGTAAATTGTGGCAAATCTTTTCCTTAAATAGGGAGACAAAAGGCATCACACTTGACAGTGAATTCCGGCAAATATTATTCAAAAAACGAGAGGCAAAAGGTATCGTTACTTGACAGTAAATTGTGGAAAATGTTTTCCTTAAAAAAGGAGGAAAAAGGCGTCGTACTTGACAGTAAATTGAGGCAAATTTGTTCCTTAATAAGGGAGGCAAAAGGCATCGTACTTGACAGTAAATTGTGGCAAATCTTTTCCTTAAATAGGGAGACAAAAGGCATCACACTTGACAGTGAATTCCGGCAAATATTTTCCAAAAAACGAGAGGCAAAAGGTATCGTTACTTGACAATAAATTGTGGCAAAGACTTTCCTTAAAAAGAGAGTCAAAAGACATCGTTACTTGACAGTAAATTGAGGAAAATATTTTCCTTAAAAAAGGAGGCAAAAGGCATCGTACTTGACAGTAAACTGAGGCAAATGTTTTCCTTAATAAGGGAGGCAAAAGGCATCGTACTTGACAGTAAATTGAGGCAAAGATTTTCCTTAAAAAAGGAGGCAAAAGGTATCGTACTTGACAGTAAACTGAGGCAAATGTTTACCGTAATAAGGGAGACAAAAGGCATCACACTTGACAGGGAATTCCGGCAAATATTTTCCAAAAAACGAGAGGCAAAAGGTATCATTACTTGACAGTAAATTGTGGAAAATGTTTTCTTTAAAAAAGGATGCAAAAGGCATCGTACTTGGCAGTAAATTGAGCAAACGTTTTCCTTAATAAGGGAGGCAAAAGGCATCGTTATTTGACAGTAAATTGTGGCAAATACTTTCCTTAAAAAGAGAGGCAAAAGACATCGTTACTTGACAGTAAATTGAGGAAAATATTTTCCTTAAAAAAGGAGGCAAAAGGCATCGTACTTGACAGTAAACTGAGGCAAATGTTTTCCTTAATAAGGGAGGCAAAAGGCATCGTACTTGACAGTAAATTGAGGCAAATGTTTCCCTTAATAAGGGAGACAAAAGGCATCACACTTGACAGTGAATTCCGGCAAATATTTTCCAAAAAACGAGAGGCAAAAGGTATCGTTACTTGACAGTAAATTGTGGAAAATATTTTCCTTTAAAAAGGAGGAAAAAGGCGTCGTACTTGACAGTAAACTGAGGCAAATGTTTTCCTTAATAAGGGAGGCAAAAGGCATCGTACTTGACAGTAAATTGAGGCAAATTTATTTCTTAATAAGGGAGGCAAAAGGCATCGTTAATTGACAGTAAATTGTGGCAAATATTTTCCTTAAAAAGAGAGGCAAAACGCATCGTTACTTAACAGTAAATTGTGGAAAATATTTTCCTTACAAAAGGAGGCAAAAGGCATCGTACTTGACAGTAAATTGAGGCAAATGTCTTCCTTAATAAGGGAGGCAAAAGGAATCGTACTTGACAGTAAATTGTGGCAAATATATTTCCTTGCAAAGAAAGGCAAAAGGCATCGTTACTTGACAGTAAATTGAGGCAAATTTGTTGCTTGATAAGGGAGGCAAAAGGCATCGTACTTGACTGTAAATTGTGACAAATCTTTTCCTTAAATAGGGAGACAAAAGGCATCATACTTGACAGTGAATTCCGGCAAATATTTTCCAAAAAACGAGAGGCAAAAGGTATCGTTACTTGACAATAAATTGTGGAAAATGTTTTCTTTAAAAAAGGATGCAAAAGGCATCGTACTTGGCAGTAAATTGAGCAAACGTTTTCCTTAATAAGGGAGGCAAAAGGCATCGTACTTGACAGTAAATTCTGGCAAATATTTTCCTTAAAAAGAGAGGCAAAAGGCATCGTTAGTTGACATTAAATTGTGGAAAATATTTTCCTTACAAAAGGAGGCAAAAGGCATCGTACTTGACAGTAAATTGAGGCAAATGTCTTCCTTAATAAGGGAGGCAAAAGGAATCGTACTTGACAGTAAATTGTGGCAAATATATTTCCTTGCAAAGAAAGGCAAAAGGCATCGTTACTTGACAGCAAATTGTGGAAAATATTTTCCTTAAAAAAGGAAGAAAAAGGCGTCGTACTTGACAGTAAATTGAGGGAAATTTGTTCCTGAATAAGGGAGGCAAAAGGCATCGTACTTGACAGTAAATTGTGGCAAATCTTTTCCTTAAATAGGGAGACAAAAGGCATCACACTTGACAGTGAATTCCGGCAAATATTTTCCAAAAAACGAGAGGCAAAAGGTATCGTTACTTGACAATAAATTGTGGAAAATGTTTTCTTTAAAAAAGGATGCAAAAGGCATCGTACTTGGCAGTAAATTGAGCAAACGTTTTCCTTAATAAGGGAGGCAAAAGGCATCGTACTTGACAGTAAATTCTGGCAAATATTTTCCTAAAAAAGAGAGGCAAAAGGCATCGTTAGTTGACAGTAAATTGTGGAAAATATTTTCCTTAAAAAGGAGGCAAAAGGCATCGTACTTGACAGTAAATTGAGCAAATGTTTTCCTTAATAAGGGAGGCAAAAGGCATCGTACTTGACGGTAAATTGTGGCAAAAATATTTTCCTTAAAAAGAGAGGCAAAAGGCATCGTTACTTGACAGTAAATTATTGAAATTTTTGCTTAAAAAAGGATGCAAAAGGCATCGTACTTGACAGTAAATTCAGGCAAATGTTTTCCTTAAAAAGGGCGACAAAAGGCATCACACTTGACAGTAAATTCCGGCAAGTATATTCCTTAAAAATTCATTCAGTAGTCATTCAGTTGCTAACAGCCGAACATCTAAAATAGATTAAATATATAACGGAAACTAAGGATTATAAGGTGACGGAATATATACTATATTGACAAAGTTATTGGAATTCGTTCAAACCTGGGATTTCAAATGTGTAGACTTCAAGCTGTTAACATATTGATTGCGACTATGCGTTTGATTGATTAACCCTTTGCTTGGGGTGCCTAGTGTTTATGACGAGTAGATTTACAATATTCTGAGTGGTGCTTCGAATTTTTTTTTCTATTTGAAATTTGGATTATTTGGAGCATTTTTTATGAAGAGGGTTGTTAGCCGTGCCCAAATTAACGTTGGCTTAGCAAACTACGCGAGACGGACCCACGTGAATAAATAGTTGGTCCTTAATGAGGTAAGTAGATACTTAATTTTTTTGTTTGGAAATAATCATAGGACGTAAAAGAAAGCAACCTCGTAATATTGGACATGATACAGAAAATACTCGGAGGGGAGAAGGTGAATATGATCTTAACGTTACTGCTAGTAGCACTGATTCTACAAATAAATTCACGATTTCAGCAGTTGCGGAGTCTCAATACTGTTATCAGTTTGATAACAGAAAATGGAAAAAAGCTATATTCTTTAGAAAATAGGATTAAGGGATTTGAAGACAAAGTGGCAAAATTGGAGATATAACATGCAGGATTTGCAAGGCAGCTGACTGAAAATGACGAGCGAGTGGGGCAGCTTGAGAAAGTCAAAAAATCTCTAAAGAATCAAGTAAAAATAATTGCCGATGACTTTACAGCTCAGAGTAAAGAATCAAATAACTTCAGTATGAGATTGGCCAGGCTGGAGTTTGATAAACTGAAAAAGAATATTATTGTATGGAATATCTCTTGTGAATCTGAACAAAATGCGAAGAATATCTTCAAAAGTATTCATACAGCAGGACTCGAAATGGCTCCAGTCCCATCATTCAAGGTAACCCAAGTGAGTGAGCAACAGAAATATATTCGTGTTGAAGTATCTGATTAAAATCGAAAATTGATATTTTGAAAAATGCCAAGAAATTAAAAGGTAAAGCAGCGTCGTCGTTCCGTGATATTTACCTCAGTGATGATGTCCCAGCTGATGTTCGCAAAGCAAGAAATGATTTGTTGATTAAAAGGGTGAAACTACGCAAATTAGGAAAAGACGCTTGGATCTCGAAAACTTTTCCGTCTGTGTTACTTTTCAATCGCCCCAATGGTACATGTGCTAAATATTCACTGGAGGATTTGATCCCTCAACTTGATTATTCACCAAATAATTATCCACGTCTTAACCAACATAGCTGCAACTAGTGAAGCATAGAAGGAAAAATAGTTTTTTGAATTCGTGTGCCCATTGGTTAAGAAGCAGCTGGTGATTAAATAGTGATAGAAATAGATTTTGACGGGAAATGGAAGGAGTTCATAGCTTATGTTTAATATTGTTCATGGTTGGTTGTTTATAGCGTAACAAAATGTAAATATATGATAAGGCACCCAATGTGCAAGGTGTACCGCTTTGAGTCATTGTTGTTGTGTTTTTTTTTAATATTTCTTTATTCTTTTTCTGCTGTTGTTATTTTTTTATATCACTATTATTATTGGTGTTATTATTGTTATTGCGCAGCATGTAATAAATTTATATTTAGAATGTATTGAATTAGGTCCCCTGTGGAGTCGTACTCAAATTTGTCTATTTGACTTTGATGTTGGATGAAAGATTGGAGTCTCCTCCAGGACAGATTAATGTATTGGGGTTGGAAAATAATAAGGTAAATTTTGAAAGTAGGTATAATGAAATTTTTGATGGAAGTAGTGGGCCTGATGGTTATTATAGGTTGGAGTTTGAAGATTCTAAATATTTATTCGTAAACCAAATGCAGATGGAATGCAGTAATGTTTCGGATAGATTTAATGTGTTCCATTTGAATTGCCAAGGATTGAATTCAAGTTTAGATTTTATAAATTAAATTTCCTGTTTGTCTATTTTTCAGGTAATTGGACTGACTGAAGCTTGTTTAAATGACCATAATTAGGAACTTTTACATATATTAGGATATAATCTTTATACGAAAAATCGTCAACTTCGCCGACACGGGGGACCGGCAGCGTATATACGTTCTGACATACGGGCAAGTGTCCGAGAGGATATTTCAATATATAAAGAAATGGGTTTTGAGTCTTTTATTTTGCAGTTAGAACTGTTTGGACGTTGTGGTTATATTCTGATTGTGTATAGGCCTCCGTCAGGATCTCTTATTGAGTTTTATGAATTACTTGAAGAACAATTGGAAAAGATCCCACATCGGAAGTCCTATTTTTATAATGGGAGATTTTAACATTGATCTATTGGATAATGGATCAAATACAGACCGATTTTTAAACTTGATGATTTCATTTGGTAATATTCCTGCTATTAATATTAGTACTCGTGTTACGAAGACGTCATCGAAATGTCTGGATAACATATTTTCAAATTATATGTCTGGTAGTCCAAGTGTTCTCATAAGTGATACTTCTGACCATTTTGGTGTATTTGCAAGTTACTCTGTATGCGTTGATAATGAAAAGTCTACAAAGAAGAGCAGTCTCAAGCTAAGGATGCTACTCGATAAAGATGCACTTCTGAAATGTAGAAATGAGCTCGCCAATAAGGATCGAAATACACAGTTTTCAGTCTTTGCGGATATTGACTCTAAGTTTAGAGTCTTTTACCAAATAATTAAGCAATCCCTGGAAAAATGCTCTAAGAATATTACGACAAATGGAAGAAAAACTTCAAAGAAGCCTTGGATTGCTCCGAGTTTATTGAGATCGATAAATAAGAAGAATAATTTGTATGAGAAAAAGGTACGTCATCCCTGCGATATAAATGAGCAAATTTACATGAGTTATCGTAATGCCCTAACTCCTGCGCAGAGCTAGACAAGATTATTATAAAACAGTATTTGAAAAAGCATCTGGAAGTCTGTCGAAAACATGGAATGACACAAGAAGGACTTTAGGCCGATCATTTGGAGGACTCCCTCGGGAAATATTCCGTAAAGATGAAAGTAATCTTACAAATCCAGAGAAAATTTGGGAAAAATTTGCTAACCATTTTTCGACAGTTGGATGGAGAGTGAAAGAGTCGATTATAAGCAAACCAGGCGACCAGGCTTTTCAAAATTACCTTCATAAGGAGATGGATATTTCTTTAAATCTACTCCCAGTTCAGGAATACCTGCGAAAACGATCCATAACTTCGACCCTGTCAAAGCCGGTTGGAAGCGACCTCGCGGCCGACCGAAAAAACGATGGTCTGACAGCCTGTCCGAGTTCCTGGCGATGGCAAATATCAGGTTGAGCGATGTGCAAACGCTTGCCATGGACCGAAGTGGATGGAGGAGGCAGACGTCACTCTCTACGCCGAGCAGCGCCCGGCAGGAGACATAAGTAAGTAAGTAAGTAAGTTCAGGAATCTGAAGTTCGAAAAATTGTTTATGATATCTGGCTTCTGGCTCTGATATTGTTTCAATTAGAGTAATGAAAAAATTTTGAGAAGTGATTGCTCAAACTTTAGTTTCATTAATTAATCAGTGTCTAAAAGAGGGAGTGTTTCCGAGTTGTTTTAAATCAGCGAAAGTGATACCAATACACAAAGGAGGGAATACTGGTGATGTTGAAAATTAAAGACCAATTTCGATTTTACCCATTATATCTAGGATACCAGAAAAATGTTTTTCGGTCAGAATTTATCAGTACTTGGAAGACCAGAGAATATTTACTCCTACACATTTTGGATTCCGTCAAGATCGCACTACTGAGCAAGTAAACATATATTTGACTAGCACTATTAATATGGCGCTAGACAATGGATATAAAGTGGCAACTGTATTCTTAGATACTGTAAAGGCTTTTGATACGGTCAGTCATGATATTCTGTTAATGAAGTGTGAAATTCATGGGATTAGGGGTCCAACTCTTTTGTTTTTACGTTCTTTTTTGTCTTGTAGAAAAAAATATGTTCAAATTGGTAATATGGGTTCTGATGAAAATTGTATTGAGTGTGGAGTTCCATAGGGTTCAGTACTCAGGCCCTTATTATTTTTATTTTTGTGAATGATCTTCCACAGTCTGTAAGTAAACTGGAAACAAGAATAAGTGAGACCGTCAAAAAGGAGAACACGGCTACAGTGCCTATGCTTGCTGATGACACGTCTTTGGTGGTGATCACAAAGTCAGAGAGATTGCCACCAGAGAGCGCACGAGAATCACTAAATGATGTTTCAAGATGGCTGACAGTGAATCACGTAAAGGTGAACCCCTCTAAGAGTAATTTTCTTATATTTTCAAGGACATAGAATTATTATCCATGGATACAGCATATAGCATATGAAGATGGTATGATTGCCCGTCAAAAGGCAGTAAAGTATCTTGGCATTAATATAGATGAGACTCTCACTTTCCGATCCCATATTGAAACTTTATCCCGGATTCTATCGCGTAATTTAGGGATACTTAGGCTTCTCTATTTTTCGTTAATCCATCCCTATATTTTGTATTGTTCTTCTGTATACATGGGTACATTTTCTTCAATTGTTAATCCTGTGCGAATTGTCCAAAACATGTCTATTAAAGTATTATCAGGAAAATCAGAAAGAGAATCAGTTCGAGAAGCCTAGAGGGATTTTAGGATATTGCCAGCGGCGGGTCTTCATCATTTTTATATATTAATGTTGGCTTTAACGGTTGGGTTTACAGCCGATAGAATATACATAACCAAAATACTAGGGGTAAAAATGATTATTATACTCCACTTATAGTATCTGCCAGGTCCATGTTTTCTTTTTTTATAAAGGGTATAAATTTATGGAATAATTTGGATAGGGATATGAAGAAACTAGAAAATTTTTAAAGCAAAATTGAAAAAAAAAATTATTAAGTAAGTATGAATTCTAGTTTTGTTTGTTTTGGAGGTGACTTGATTCGACTTAATTTAAATTAAGTTGTAATTGCTTGTTGGTTTGTGAGTGCGACCCCACAACATGAATATGGTATGTAGCTGCTGTCCCTGTAGTATTATTATTATTCTTTATTTATTTTATTTTCTTTTCTCTCTTTTTTTCTTTCTTTCTTATTATAGTGAATTTAAATGACGTTATATGTATGTATTTTTTTTACCTCTTTCACCCCACGTCAGCCGTTTGGTTTTGGGTGAATCATATTGTTTTTTGTATTTAAAGTTTTTGTTAAAGTTAATTAAATATGTCACTATATCACTAAAAAGAGAGGCAAAAGGCATCGTACTTGACAGTAAATTGTGGCAAATATTTTCCTTAAAAAGGAGGCAAAAGGCATCATTACTTGACAGCAAATTGTGGCAAATATTTTCCTTAAAAAGAGGGGCAAAAGGCATCGTTACTTGACAGTAAATTGTGGAAAATGTTTTCATAATAAGGGACGAAAAAAGCATCGTACTTGACAGTAAATTGTGGCAGACAAAAGGTTTCGTTACTTCACAGTAAATTGTGGAAAATGTTTTCCTTAATAAGGGAGGAAAATAGCATCGTACTTGACAGTAAATTGTGGTAAACCTTTTCCTTAAAAAGGGAGACAAAAGGCATCAAATTTGACAGTTAATTCTGGCAAATATTTTTCTTAAAAAGAGAGGCAAAAGGCCTCGTTACTTGACAGTAAATTGTGGAAAATATTTTCCTTAAAAAGGAGGCAAAAGGCATCGTTACTTGACAGTAAATTGTGGAAAACATTTTCATTAAAAAGGAGGCAAAAGGCATCGTTACTTGACAGTAGATTGTGGAAAATATTTTCCTTAAAAAGGAGGCAAAAGGCATCGTTACTTGACAGTAAAATATGGAAAGTGTTTTCCTTAATAAGGAAGGCAAAAGCATCGTTCTTGCCAGTAAGTTGTGGCAAACCTTTTCCTTAAAAAGGGAGACAAAAGCCATGACATTTGACAGTTAATTCCGGCAAAAATTTTCCTTAAAAAGGAGGCAAAAGGCATCGTTACTTGACAGTAAATTGTGGAAAATATATTCCTTAAAAAGGAGGCAAAAGGCATCGTTACTTGACAGTAAATTGTGGAAAACCTTTTCATTAAAAAGGAGGCAAAAGGCATCGTTACTTGACAGTAAATTGTGGAAAATATTTTCCATAAAAAGGAGGCAAAAGGCATCGTTACTTGACAGTAAATTGTGGAAAACATTTTCATTAAAAAGGAGGCAAAAGGCATCGTTACTTGACAGTAAATTGTGGAAAATATTTTCCTTAAAAAGGAGTCAAAAAGCATCATTACTTGACAGTAAATTGTGGAAAACATTTTCATTAAAAAGGAGGCAAAAGGCATCGTTACTTGACAGTAAATTGTGGAAAATATTTTCCTTAAAAAGGAGGCAAAAGGCATCGTTACTTGACAGTAAATTATGGAAAGTGTTTTCCTTAATAAGGAAGGCAAAAGCATCGTACTTGACAGTAAGTTGTGGCAAACCTTTTCCTTAAAAAGGGAGACAAAAGGCATCACATTTGACAGTTAATTCCGGCAAAAATTTTCCTTAAAAAGGAGGCAAAAGGCATCGTTACTTGACAGTAAATTGTGGAAAATATATTCCTTAAAACGGAGGCAAAAGGCATCGTTACTTGACAGTAAATTGTGGAAAACATTTTCATTAAAAAGGAGGCAAAAGGCATCGTTACTTGACAGTAAATTGTGGAAAATATATTCCTTTAAAAGGAGGCAAAAGGCATCGTTACTTGACAGTAAATTATGGAAAGTGTTTTCCTTAATAAGGGAGGCAAAAGCATCGTACTTGACAGTAAATTGTGGCAAACCTTTTCCTTAAAAAGGGAGACAAAAGGCATCAAATTTGACAGTTAATTCCGGCAAAAATTTTCCTTCAAAAGAGAGGCAAAAAGCCTCGTTACTTGACAGTAAATTGTGGCAAACCTTTTCCTTAAAAGGGAGACAAAAGGCATCGTTACTTGACAGTAAATTGTGGAAAATGTTTTCCTTAATAAGGGAGGAAAAAAGCATCGTACTTGACAGTAAATTGTGGCAAACCTTTTCCTTAAAAAGGGAGACAAAAGGCATCAAATTTGACAATTAATTCCGGCAAATATTTTCCTAAAAAAGAGAGGCAAAAGGCATCGTTACTTGACAGTAAATTGTGGAAAATATTTTCCTTAAAAAGGAGGCAAAAGGCATCGTTACTTGACAGTAAATTGTGGAAAATACATTCCTTAATAAGGGAGGCATAAGGCATCACATTTGACAGTTAATTCCGGCAAATATTTTCCTTAAAAAGAGAGGCAAAAGGCATCGTTACTTGACAGTAAATTGTGGAAAATATATTCCTTAAAAAGCAGGCAAAAGGCATCGTTACTTGACAGTAAATTGTGGAAAATATTTTCCTTAAAAAGGAGGCAAAAGGCATCGTTACTTGACAGTAAATTGTGGAAAATGTTTTACTTAATAAGGGAGGTAAAAAGCATCGTACTTGACAGTAAATTGTGGCAAACCTTTTTTCCTTAAAAAGGGAGACAAAAGGCATCACATTTGACAGTTAATTCCGGCAAATGTTTCCCTTAAAAAAAGGAAAATACTTCCGTTACATGACAGTAAATTGTGGGAAATATTTTCCTTAAAAAGGAGGCAAAAGGCATCGTTACTTGACAGTAAATTCTGGAAAAAATTTTCCTTAATAAGGGAGACAAAAAGCATCGTACTTGAAAGACAATTCCGGCAAATATTTTCCTTAAAAAGAGAGGCAAAAGGCATTGTACTCGACAATAATTGTGGCGAATCGTTTCCTTAAAAAGGGAGGCAAAAGGCGTCGTACTTGACAGTAAATTGTGGCAAGTGTTTTCCTTAGAAAGGAAGGCAAAAGGCATCGTACTTGACAGCAAATTGTGGCAAATGTTTTCCTTAAAAAGGGAAAGCAAAAGGCATCGTACTTGAGAGTAAATTGTGGCAAATATTTCTTTTAGAAAAGGAGGCAAAAGGCATCGTACTTGACAGCAAATATTCACAGGCAGCGCCCTAGCGCTGCCTAAGTAAAGAACGATGTGGGCACGCTGTGCTTTTTTTTTCTCCATACCCGGGCACTTTGTATCGAAGGAGATGTCGTAGAAACTTCAAAAGGGGCTCATTCGATTGGAAATTGGAGTGGCTAGTGCCCTTTTTAATAGTCGAAAGTGATTCAGGGCAACACATCCAATCAAAATTTTGAGATAGCCATTTTGTTTAGCGTAGTTGATTTCCAGATGGAAAATATGATTTTCAGGAGGACACTCCCCCACAGCCCTCGGGGAAAGGGTTTTCAGTTATGCCCTGGGGGCATATAAGGTTTTTATATAAGGCGTCGTCGTAGAAACTTAAAAAAAGGCTCATTCGATTGGAAATTCAAAGGGCTAGTGCCCTTTTTAATAGTCGAAAGTGATTGGAGGGCAAAAAGCCCCCGCCCACGCCCATTATTCCCCCAGACACATCCAATCAAAATTTTTAGATAGCCATTTTGTTTAGCGTAGTAGATTTCCATATAGAAAATATGTTTTTTAGGACGACACTCCCCCAGAACCCTCAGGGCAAGGGTTTAAAGTTATGCCCTGGGGGAATATAAGGTTTTTATAGAAAACGTTGTCGTAGAAACTTCAAAAAAGACTCATTCGATTGGAAATTCAAAGGACTAGTGCCTTTTTTAATAGTCAAAAGTGATTGAAGGGCAACTAGCCCCCCCCCCCCGCACCCATCAATATGACGTAGATAATTTCGGAGACCACACTGCCTTTCCATGACGATAAATAAAAGTTCAAATAGGGATAAAATCCTTTTAATAGACAGTGATGATGATAAAAGTCATAGAAATTCACAAAAAATACCAGATATTTCGGTCACATATACAGTGACCGTCATCGGTAGTAAAACTCATCAGTAGTAGTTTTACTACTGAAATTCACAAAAAATACCAGATATTTCGGTCACATATACAGTGACCGTCATCAGTAGTAAAACTCATGTAGTAAAACAGTTTTACTACTGATGACGGTCACTGTATATGTGACCGAAATATCTGGTATTTTTTGTGAATTTCTATCACTGTTATCATCATCACTGTCTATTAAAAGGATTTTATCCCGATTTGAACTTTTATTTAGCACCCATCATTCTCCCAAACACATCCAATCAAAACTACTAGATAGCCATTTTGCTCAGCGTAGTTGATTTCCAGATAGAAAATATGTTTTTGAGGAGTACACTCCCCCACAACCCTCAGGGCAAGGGTTTTAAGTTATGGCCTGGGGGCATATAAGGTTTTTATAGAAGGCGTGGTCGTAGAAACTTCAAAAAAGGCTCATTAGATTAGAAATTCAAAGGGCTAGTGCCCTTTTTAATAGTCGAAAGTGATTGGAGGGCAACTAGCCTTCCTCCCACGCCCATCATTTCCCCAAACACATCCAATCAAAATTTTGAGATAACCATTTTGTTCAGCGTAGTTGATTTCCAGATAGAAAATATAGTTGATTTCCAGAAAGGACTAGTGCCTTTTTTAATAGTCGAAAGTGATTGGAGGGCAACTAGCCCCCCCCCCCCCCAAACCCGTCAATATGACGTAGATAATTTCGGAGACCACACTGCCTTTCCTTGACGATAAATAAAAGTTCAAATAGGGATAAAATCCTTTTAATGGACAGTGATGATGATAACAGTGATAGAAATTCACAAAAAATACCAGATATTTCGGTCACATATACAGTGACCGTCATCAGTAGTAAAACTCATCAGTAGTAAAGTTTTACTACTGATGACGGTCACTGTATATGTGACCAAAATATCTGGTATTTTTTGTGAATTTCTATCACTGTTATCATCATCACTGTCTATTAAAAGGATTTTATCCCTATTTAAACTTTTATTTAGCACCCATCATTCTCCCAAACACATCCAATCAAAACTACTAGATAGCCATTTTGCTCAGCGTAGTTGATTTCCAGATAGAAAATATGTTTTTGAGGAGTACACTCCCCCACAACCCTCAAGGTAAGGCTTTAAAGTTATGCCCTGGGGGCATATAAGGTTTTTTACAGAAGGCGTTGTCGTAGAAACTTCAAAAAAGGCTCATTCGATTGGAAATTCGAAGGGCTAGTGCCCTTTTTTATAGTCGAAAGTAATTGGAGGGCAACTAGCCCCAGCCCCCACGCCCATCATTCCCCACAACCCTCAGGGCAAGGGTTAAAGTTATGCCCTGGGGGCATATAATGTTTTTATAGAAGACGTTGTCGTATATACTTCAAAAAAGGCTCATTCGATTGGAAATTCAAAGGGCTAGTGCCCTTTTTAAGAGTCGAAAGTGATTGGAGGGCAACTAGACTTCCTCCCACGCCCATCATTTCCACAAACACATCCAATCAAAATTTTGAGATAACCATTTTGTTCAGCGTAGTTGATTTCCAGATACAAATATGTTTTTGAGGAGGACACTCCCCCAAAGCCCTCAGGGCAAGAGGTTTAAGTTATGCCCTGAGGGCATTTAAGGTTTTTATAGAAGGCGTTGTCGTAGAAACTCCAAAACAGGCTCATTCGACTAAAAATTCAAAGGGCTACTTTCCTTTTTCATAGTCGAAAGTGATTGGATGGCAACTAACCCCCCCCCCACACGCCCATCATTTCTCCAAATACATCCAATAAAAATTTTGAGATAGTTTATTTTTTTCAGCGTAGTTGATTTCCAGATAGAAAATATGTTTTTGAGGAGAACACTCTCCCACAACCCTCAGGGCAAGGGTTTTAAGTTATGCCCTTGGGGCATATAAGGTTTTTATAGAAGGCGTCGTAAAAACTTCAAAAGGGGCTCATTTGACTGGAAATTCAAAGGGCTAGTGCCCTTTTTAATAGTCGGAAGCGATTGGAGGGCAACTAGCCCCCCCCCCCCACGCCTATCATTCCCATAAACACGTCCAATCAAAATTTTTAGATAGCCATTTTGTTCAGCGTGGTTGATTTCCAGATAAAAAAAAATTTTGAGGAGGAAACTCCCCTACAACCCTCAGGGCAAGGGTTTTAAGTTATGCCCTGGGGGCATATAAGGTTTTTATAGAAGGCGTTGTCATAGAAACTTCAAAAAAGGCTCGGTCGATTGGAAATTCAAAGGGCTAGTGCCCTTTTTAATAGTCGAACGTGATTGGAAGGCAACAAGCCCCCCCCCACGCCCATCATTCCCCCAAACACACCCAATCAAAGTTATGAGATAGCCATTTTGCCAGCGTAGTTGATTTCCATATAGAAAATATATTTTTGAGGAGGATACTCCCCCATAGCCCTCAGGGCAAGGGTTTTAAGTTATGCCCTGGGGGCATATAAGGTTTTTATAGAAGGCGTTGTCGTAGAAACTTAAAAAAAAGCTCATTCAATTGGATATTCAAAGGGATAGTGCCCTTTTTGAAGCCGAAAGTGATTGGAGGGCAAATAACCCCCCCCATGCCCATCATTTCCCCAAAGACACCCAATACAAATTTTTAGATAGCCATTTTGTTCAGCGTAGTTGATTTCCAGATAGAAAATATGTTTTTGAGGAGGAAAATCTCCCACAACCCTCAGGGCAAGGGTTATAAGTTATGCCCGGGGGCATATAAGGTTTTTATTGAAACCTTTGTCGTAGAAACTTGAAAAAGGGCTCATTCGATGTGAAATTCAAAGGGCTAGTGCCCTTTTTAATAGTAGAAAGTGATTAGTGATATTTTTGTTGTTGTTGTTGTTTAGACCAGGGCACTTCGTATCGAAGGAGTTGTCGTGGGTACTTCGAAAAGGGCTCATTTGATTGAAATAAGAAAGGGCTGATGCCCTTTTTAATCGTCAAAAGTGATTGGAGGGCAGCTAAGGTCCCCTTGCACTCCCACCCTCTCACGCCCACCTTCCCATTTGCCCATTATGTTTAAAAACTAAATGTTGCCTTAAGATTAAATCAAAATGCACCGTGTTAATGCAAATTCCCGATAATACATCTCAGCAGTATCTCAAGAACGACTAAGTGTATTATGTTCAAACTTTTGGGGCTATTTCTGCTCTTAAAATTGAACCAAATCAAAATAACGTAAGTGTATCCAAGTTTTCCATTTCAGGTCAACTAGAGGAGGTATGAAACGGAATTAAACAGTACTATTTGTGTCCTGATTTATAAAAGGGTGTATGTTGATAAAAATCGCTAAAAAATTTTCTCCAGCATACAAATAGCAGGCCAAACTATAAAGCCTTAAAAACGAAAAGATTTAAAGTATTATTTTCTTTTTTCCTCGAAAGACTATGTCAATATAAAACGAACAAAATATAATTAAAAAAACTTTTCCACAAAATAAGTTTTTCAAAGAAAAGTAAAGGATTCCATTAAACAAAAAATGAGCAAAAATAAAATAAAATAATCTACCAAGCGTGAAACTACCTAAAATCAGCATCGATAAATAGATGAAACCCAAAACGAACAGAAATTACAATAAATAACCAAGTCAAACTCAAAACAAGCAGAAATTAACATAAGTAGGGCTCAAAACCCCTATGCCTTCCCAAGGCCAGAACATAATTTGCACTTTACTGAAAAAATACAAATGAATGTGCATTGTCAGTTAAATATACATATACTGATATTTAATAATCAAAATTTTAATATTATTTGATTTATTAACGTTATAAAAGTAAAAACATTTATATTTGTTTCAGTAAAGTGCAAATTTTGTTGTGGCCATGGGAAGACATAGGGGTTTTGCGCCCAACTTATGTTAATTTCTGCTCGTTTTGAGTTTGCCTCGGTTATTTATTGTAATTTCTGTTCGTTTTGAGTTTCATTTATTTATCGATGCTGATTTGTGGTAGTTTCATGCTTGGTAGATTATTTGATAATCTACCAATAATCCGGCAAATATTTTCCAAAAAACGAGAGGCAAAAGGTATCGTTACTTGACAGTAAATTGTGGAAAATGTTTTCTTTAAAAAAGGATGCAAAAGGCATCGTACTTGACAGTAAATTGAGGCAAATGTTTTCCTTAATATGGGAGGCAAATGGCATCGTACTTGAGAGTAAATTCCGGCAAATATTTTCCTTAAAAAGAGAGGCAAAAGGCATTGTACTTGACAGTAATTGTGGCGAATCTTTTCCTTAAAAAGGGAGGCAAAACGCATCGTACTTGACAGTAAATTGTGGCAAGTGTTTTCCTTAGAAAGGAAGGTAAAAGGCATCATACTTGACGGTAAATTGTGGCAAATTTTTTTCTTAGAAAGGGAGGCAAAAGGCATCGTACTTGACAGTAAATTCCGGCAAATATTTTCCTTAAAAAGGGAAGGCAAAAGACATGGTACTTGACAGTAAATTGTGGCAAGTGTTTTCCTTAGAAAGGACGGCAAAAGGCATCGTACTTAACAGTAAATTCTGGCAAATATTTTCCTTAAAAAGGGAAGGCAAAAGACATCGTACTTGACAGTAAATTGTGGCAAGCGTTTTCCTTAGAAAGGACGGCAAAAGGCATCGTACTTGACTGTAAATTGTGGCAAACGTTTTCCTTAAAAAGGGAAGGCAAAAGGCATCGTACTAGACAGTAATTGTGGCGAATCTTTTCCTTAAAAAGGGAGGCAAAAGGTATCGTACTTGACTGTAAATTGTGGCAAGTGTTTTCCTTAGAAAGGAAGGGAAAAGGCATCATACTTGACAGTAAATTGTGGCAAACGTTTTCCTTAAAAAGGGAAGGCAAAAGGCATCGTACTTGACAGTAAATTGTGGCAAATGTTTTTCTTAGAAAGGGAGGCAAAAGGCATCGTACTTGACAGTAAATTCCGGCAAATATTTTCCTTAAAAAGGGAAGGCAAAAGACATCGTACTTGACTGTAAATTGTGGCAAGTGTTTTCCTTAGAAAGGACGGCAAAAGGCATCGTACTTGACAGTAAATTGTGGCAAAAGTTTTCCTTAAAAAGGGAAGGCAAAAGGCATCGTACTAGACAGTAAATTGTGGCAAATGTTTTGCTTGGAAAGGGAGGCAAAAGACATCGTACTTGACAGTAAATTCCGGCAAATATTTTCCTTAAAAAGGGAAGGCAAAAGGCATCGTACTTGACAGTAAATTGTGGAAAATGTTTTCTTAGAAAGGGAGGCAAAAGGTGTCGTACTTGACAGTAAACTTTGGCAAATGTTTTCCTTAAAAAGAAAGGCAAAAGGCATCGCACTTGACAGTAAATTGTGGTAAGTGTTTTCCTTAGAAAGGAAGGCAAAAGGCATTGTACTTGACAGTAAATTGTGGCAAATGTATTCCTTAAAAAGAGAGGCAACAGGCATCGTACTTGATAGTAAACTTTGGCAAATGTTTTTCTTAAAAAGAAAGGCAAAAAGCATCGTACTTGACAGTGAATTGCGGCAAATGTTTTCCTTAAAAAGGGAGGCAAAAAACATCGAACTTGACAGTAAATTGTGGCAATTGTCTATGATATTTCATAGGTTACTTTTAACACTGAATGAATGAATTTTTTTTCTGGAAAATCTAGATTCCATAGATTGTTCCACCTTTTCCTTTTTTTTAATTGTTTGGTCCAAAGCAAAAGAATTGTTAAGTTCGAATGCTCTAAGTTTAGAAGAGAGTATGTGTGTAGGAGCAAAACGTTTCAAATTTCAATAAACAATACTTTTTTTTACTTTTTCGATTTTCCAAGGAGCGAAAAAGAAAGTGAATGAGTAAAATTCTTTCCAATACCAGGATAATAAACTTCCATACCCCAAATCAGCAGAAATATAATTAACATTACTTTTTTTCTACAAATTAAAGTATGAGTCTGATGATGTTTGATGAAAAGATGCTTTTACCGAATTTCATACTTAAAGTCACCACAAAAAATATTTCCACTAAACATACAGTATTTAATTTTGTATTGGAGACTAAGTAAAATAAAGTAAAATGGAATCCAAAAATTTAACATAAAAGACATTAAACATTGATACATAGCGAGTTAAAAAAGAAACATTTTTTTGTCTTTAAAGGCTCTTTTCTTCAAAATTGCCAGTGTTTTTCTATTCTGTTCTTACTGGTTAGACTCGGTAAGTTCCACTAGCTTTATTCTGTCTCTTTAGCTACCTATACATACATTTGAACTTGGCTTTCTCAATAAACATTTCCCTTCAATATTTTTTTCCTTTTTAAGAAAAAGGAAAAGCATCTCTTATTGATTCTATTTTTTAGGTTCGGATTAAAAGAAAAACAAACCGAATATTGAAAAAAAAGGGGCCAACAGCTAACAGATTCCAATGAATAAATCCATCGCTTTAACTTTCTACGAAACTGAGCAGAAGCACCTGCTGCGAAGTGTTTTTTCTTTATATTCTTTGAAGTACCAAGGACAGTGAAAATTGAATATTGTCTTTTGAATTGGAAGAGTGAAAACTTACACAACCATATACACTTCAAAAAATTAGGAGAAATCGCGAATCTGATATCTAATAAAAAAGACATCGATGTACATTTAACAGAATTTACAGTACAGTACATTCAGTACACATTACAGTATATGCAGATTTATAGTACGATGTACAGGTAATAGATTTTTGGTAGTAGTGGGCGTCAAATAAAAAAAAAAAGAAACTTGAGGGGAAAATGAGCCAAAAATACACGGCACAAACGAGTTAAGAAGGTAGAAATTGCTTTGGAAGGTAGAGCTGTCTTTGAAACCAACAGATTGTTAATATTTGAATTTTTGCGAACGAAAGGCGTTGTCAAATTCAACTAATTAGATTTAGTTATCTGTTTCCACAGTTCAACGTGCCAATACTGACGAAAGGGCTTTACTGCCTTGAAAACTTCATAATCTGTAAATAACCAAAAGAAAAATATTATAAAATCTCTTTTCCCAGATCTGAATAGACCTAAGATGGATTTAGAAGGAAATAAAATTTTCTATTTTGATGTCCTTGGTACTTTGAGGCTGAAACTATGAAATACGTAAAATTTTTAAAGGTTTGCATCCTAAGCATTAGCCCTATGCCGAGGTATTTGTTTGTAAGACTCAAAGCTTGTGTTTTGGGTAGCGATTTGCCATTCTTTTATACAATCCCGTATCCACAATTGTTGCAATTAAATACAAAAAATGCTTGTACTTAGAGCACCTAATAAAAGCAATAGAGATACGCAAATCCGCAAAGAAAGTTGAACGTAGAAATTGGAAAGAAAGAAATTTTCGCAATATCGATTGAAAAAATTTTCACTGATGATTAATTCGTCTGAACTTTCTAAAAGAGTAAAATTTGAAATTATGAAAATAATTTATCTGTATAAAAAAGATTTGCCAAGGAATCATAGCTCAATCACCAAACCTTCATAGGATACAATGCATACCACAAATTAAACATTTCTGTTTTATAGCATAAGAAACAGAGAAAACGTCAAAATAAAATGCGGTAAATATATTGGTCCCGCAACCTCTCTCAACACTGAGGTCGTTGTCTCTGCTATCCGAGACACGAATATATTGATGCTACAGAACTTGCACATCCGTCAACTTATGATGCTGGTCAAGGACTGGGATGAAGTACCATGAGCCTGATAATTTGCACAAGAAAATTAAAGGCTTAAAAAGTAAAAATCCATTGAGATTGAGAGCCGTACTATTAAGAATAGAATTCCTCATTAGGGGGAGGCACTAACCAAGCAAAAATACCAACTTTGGGTAATTAAGATTTAGCTCATAAGCTAATGAATTTGATAAATAATTAGTTTGTCAGTAGGGATAGTCAAGTCAGTACAAGGTTCACAATAAAAAGAACATAATTCTGTTTTTTCTTATTCTTTTTTATAAGATATATATTTTAGTTATGAACAACCGACATGTAACTCTGTTGATGTTATTTTTATCGGACGTTTTGTTCACAGGGTCCAGACCGATACTGGTCATACAAAATGAATAAACTGTGTTTGATTTTTTGATGTTTTTACGGAAATTTTTCCCTGCCGATTCGTTCAGCTGAACAGGATAGCAGGATGAACTCTCCAGAGCTTTATTAAGCAGGAGGTAAATATCACTGAGAAATTGCACTAAAAAAACAATAAATATATATCACAAGATTCAATATTTTAAATAAAACTGAGATTTAAAATCAACCAGCAGAAACATACGGAATCCAACACTTTCAACAAAGCCAAGGAATATTCAATTTCAATCACTAGGAAAAATGGATGTAGTCATAGAGAAAAGATGTAGTCTATACGATCTTCAACATAACCTGAACTTCGGAAAATTGAATATTTAACAATCACGAAAACCTAACCACCAAATTTGGCATACATCATTCAAAGTATAACGCATAATAAAAAACCAAAACCAATTTAATTTTTAATAATTATGAGCTGTTTTACATTCTTTTTGCAAAATTGACCTTAGAAAACAGATGACTCTCGTCTATGGTATTAGAGCAGTGTATGATTGTCAAAATAACTATTTTTTATGTCAACTACCAACAAGTTACTTACACAATTCCAATACATATGTAAAATCGATCAAAGAAAAATACTACATTCTTTACTTTTTACGGTAATTTGCTTTTCCTGATTTTTCTTGCCATGAACAAGGGTCAGCATTGCCACCATTTGAAAGACACTCTCCGTTTGCGTTAGCTAACTAGATTAAATATTTTTACTTGACACTCAATTCTGGTAATTTTGGTAGTCTTAAAGGTACAAATGATTACCAAAATAAATTTAGAGTGCATGTGTACGGTTTTTCAAACGTTCGGAAACTTTTTGTTGGTTTAATTAACCCGAACTTATCCTAACTAGAGCTCTGTTTAAAGAGTAAGAATTGGGTTGCCTACAGTAATTCAAAAGGCATTACGTTACAAGACGATCATGAGCGGAAAAAATGCGTTTCTACTTTTTCAATTAGTCAAACCAACAGTTTTGCGTAATTTAAGATAAAAGTTTTCTCCTTTTTTTCAGGTATCCAAGATATGATAGAAACAATTTTCACATTAAGAAACAAGATTTTTAACCTATTTCTGCAAGTGAATAAAGAGGACATAGTCCATTTTGGAAAACATTTCAAAGGATATTAAACCAAACTAGATACAGGGAAACAAATTAGATTAACCCATCTAGCCTATTAAGTTCAGAGGAAAGACTCTAAAATCTTGGTTTAAAAATCTCACATGGCTCGTCATGAATTTTCACAAATCAGAGTAATTGAAAAATACTCAAGCACTAGTTTCGTAAAGCGTTTATTAGTGCTTTGTCAATTCTTAGTATATTCTAAAAATGATATAAACAATTATAATAATATTATTTATATAAATACTTAATTATAATATATTTAATTAATCTATATAACTGTAAATTGAGTCTATATAATAAATGATAAAACAAAGAATCGCGAAGAAAGGAAGAAAACGAGGACAATTGACAGCCAGTGAAAAAATTGAAAAATTATGCAAATATTTCGGTCAAGACCTCCGCTTGACCGTCCTCAGTGCAGAATAAAACTGATAAAATTATCAAAACCAAACCTTAAAATAAAAACACCAAGCTAAAATTGGACGACCCTTTCTTAGTAACGGTGAAAGGGTAACTGAATAAGAACCACAAGTCTAAATGGAATTTCAGAATTTCATTTTGCGTAAAGCACTCTTAAAGGCTAATCGCCCTCAAGGTTGACTGTTATCGGATACTCTAATCGATTGCATAATAAAACTTTGTGGATGTATGTAAAAACGATCAGAATTATAATTTTGTCATAAACGGGACATAAATGGGACTGGGAAAAATTTCTCCAGTGTCCCTATTTAGAGCAACCTTTAGGTGAATGTGCTTTTTTATTTCAACTGCCTCCCTGGAAATCCACAAAGATGGAGTTCCTCTACGCCCAATTGTGGCTTCTTACAGTTCCCTGACTGTTATATTGGGGAAATGGTTGTCGACACATTTTTACTCCCTTATACAAACGCGAACTTCATTCATAAGATATTTAGTTTACCTTTTGGAAAAATTAAAAGAATTTGAAATAAAAAAAGATACAATTTTGGCCAGTTTCGATGCCATTTCTATGTATACGTCTTGCAATATTAAAAAATGTGAACTAGCTCTTCAAAGGAAACTAGAAGATAATATTGATCAAATAGACTACAAAAAACTGGATATAGAAACTATTATGGGTCTCTTTTGTCTTTGCAATAGTTCCTCCTCATATTTCCGATTTAATAATAAATTTTTCACCCAAATAAGGGGTTTACCCATGGGTACAAGTCTTTCACCATTTTTGGCAACTTTTTATAAGGAACTCATTGAAATCTCTGCTCTGGAAAATTTTCCTATGAAACACCGGTTCTGAGGTCGGTTTGTGGATGATGTCATTTCTGTGTGGGAGCATGGAGGGGAGTCACTTAACTCCTTCTTAACTCATCTAAAAACTTTGAACTCTAACCTTCAGTTCACTTTAGAAGTAGAACATAACCACAAACTTCCTTTTCTAGATGTTTTAATTTTCAATAAGTCTCCTGGCCTTGAATTTTCTATTTATAGAAAGCCGGCGCATAACGATAGGTATTTGCATTTTTCCTCCAACCACTCTCCCTGCAAAAAAAGAGGAGTTGTTATTTCTTTGGTTGACCGAGTAATAAGAATATGCTCAGAGCCTCACATAGACTCAGAATTGAACTATATTAAGGACATTATAGAATTCCTTGTTCTTGTGGCTGTTTTTATGTTGGTAGAACCCAATAGCAATTGGGGGAGAGGTTATCTGAACATAAGTCCTCAATCGACAAGGCCATGAGGTTACGCCAAAGGCCTGAGGTTTTTGATTCCGCCTTGGCGCAACATGTGTACGAGAGTCCACACCATTTCATTTTTTTTTACGGAGCCTCCATTGTTGCCACCGTTAAAGGTCTCACGCAGGTTTTCAGGGAGGCAGTTGAAATAAAAAAGCACATTCACCAAAATATAGCTCTCAATAGGGACACTGGAGAAATTTTTCTAAGTCCTATTTATGACAAAATTATTAATTCTGATCGTTTTTACATACATCCACAAAGTTATATTGTGCAATCGAATAGAGTCTCCGATAATAGTCAAACTGGAAAGCGACTAGCCTTTAAGAGTGCTTTACGCAAAATGAAATTCTGAAATGCCATTTAGACTTGTGTTTTTTATTCAGTTACCCTTTCACCGTTACTAAGAAAGGGTCGTCCAATTTTAGTTTAGTGTTTTTATTTTAAGGTTTGGTTTATATATATTTTTATCAGTTTTATTCTGCACTGAGGACGGTCAAGCGGAGGTCTTGACCGAAATATTTGCATAATTTTTTCACTGGCTGTTAATTGTCCTCGTTTTCTTCCTTTCTTCGCGATTTTTTGTTTTATCATGATTAGCCAGTGTGGTCTCAAAAATTATTTATATAATAAATATATATATAATCATGTAATAATATTCCTCTTATATCCCTGGTCATGGAGCCTTTCGAGGGGGAATAAGAGTGTTGTCATTCCAAAATGTACTTATTGGTGATTAAAACTCTGAACTCTGATATAAAAATAATTCTAAGTATTTTCAAATATAATTTCAAATACATTCTGCTTGGACTACATTTCACTAATACGTGAAATTTGTGAATCACTAATGTGCTTGCAAATATTGCCAGTTTCTCATTTTTTTCATCATAAAATGCCTTTAAATTTTTACTGATAGCCCTATTTCAATTCCACCTTTGAGTCTGGGACAGAAGTAGTGATTTTCACCCCATTTTTTTCAAGGAATAAGTTGACTAAAAATGTAAATCTCGGAATTCATAAATTGGAGTTAGGGAAGTATAGATATTGAACAAGCCTGGCATCAAGTCTCTCCTAAAGTCTGAATTCTGAACATTCTTAATTTTCTACTGGACTCCAAGTGGATTGGACATTTATAAGGTTTGCCAGCTACGCCTAATTGATCCCCCTCCCTATGACACCCTATGACCTATGACATAATTAAATTGTGCTTTTCATGAAAATAACACCCTATTGCATATTTCAATGACACAAACAACGATAATGCCATCTGCAGTAATTTGAACAACTTTTGAATATGAGCTTTACAGTATTCTACAATATTCTTTGATGGTCTTTACTGTGTCTGAAGAGAATAAGAAGAAGAAGATAAAAATGTGAAACATTGGTTATGATAAATTCTCAATACAGAAACCATTTAGCAGTAAAAAAAGAAGCTTTAACAATGAATCAGATGTTAAAGAGAAATCAATGATGTGAGTAAGGGATTCACTTCACATGTTTAAGGAATATTTTTTTACATTACATTAGAACTGATAGCATCAAACTTGTTCTAAAATCTGTATTCCGAACAATCTCAATTTCTGTTGGGCCCCAAGTGGATCTTACATGAACAAGGTTTGGTAGCTATGTCAGATTGATCCCCCTCCCCCTCGTTTATATCTACGAGATGATTATACATGATAATTAAATTACACTTTTGCTTAAATTAACCACGTATGAAGCATTTGCACTAAACAAGAGATGGTAATGTCATCTACAGTAATTTGAATAAGTTTCGAATATGGGATTTACATGAGCCTACCGCAATTTTGTATGATCTTTATAGTTCCTGAGAAGAATAAGAAGTGGCGTCTTATGATCATTTTGCAAATAAAGATCATTCAAACCGATATGATTACCAACATGAGCAAATTTACATCAAGAAATAACCCGCTCTACAACCTAGCCCACGTTCAATCAGCCTAATACAACTGATTTATGTAATTTTTTGGCGTTCAATGTGCAATAGAAATTATTAAATCGTGTTCAAAAGTGCTAATTGAAACCTACTGCAATTAATTATTTGCTTAGTTTTTAGGCTACAATTCGTCCTTTTGATGTTCAAACGACGTCTAATAGAGCATACTAATTACTCTTATTCAATAAGTTATTGCAACAAGCTTCCATATACATAATTGCTAATCTAACAATACTACTACTACTACTAACAACTCAATGCAGCATCAATGCTGTCGCCAACACAGCTACGTACGCCCCTCCTACATTCCAATCTATTCAAAGCCTCCCTCTTTACACCTCATAAAAAATTCCTATTTGCATTACATGACAATTGCTTATCCTCAATTGTCATTAGAAAATGGCGAAGTTTGAAATACCTCAAATGAATACAAATGAGAATCTGTTCTTGACGCCTACTTTGAAAATTTAGCCACTATTTGACAGATTAGCAAAAACAGGGGTACGCCGCGACGAGGTGCGCGAAAAAAGTGACTTTAATTACTTGAGGACACCAAAAAAGTAACAAAAAGTAACTACTCAGAAGCCGTCAGAGCATAGGCAGATGGATTACAAGGATCCCAATTACTACCGTAAGATTATCACTGGCCTATGAGAGCCCGAGAAGTTACGGACAGAAAGGCTAAAATCCTTATTTTTTTCTTTAACTGATTTTATTTACTAATACAAAACGATACCTTCGACAAATGTACGACTTCGATTATGGTACTAGGAACGAAAACTGAACTTCGGTAAAGAAAAAACTTCAGTTATTGAAAAACAAGCATCCGCCACAACTAGGTATAAGCAATCACTGGATATTATGTCATCACTTCTTTGACTTATTTGAAAGGCGATCAATTAGTTCGGATTTACTCTTCAAAACAAGTACTTCAACTGATTCAGCATCATCTGCACTTTCCCTTTCTTCGGAGCGAGCTTTTAATGCTGCTTCCAGCATACTTTAAGCCAGACCAATTTTCAGGAAGTCCTTCTCTTCCACAGCTTTCTTCAACGGTTCCCCTGCCTCTCTCAGAAGAGTATCGCCAATTTCCTTCTTCTGCTTAACCATCTCTTTTTTTCGTACAATGTCTGACTCTAGGTCCGCTATTTTCTGCTTCTTCCGCGCCATCTCCTGGCTTTCTTGTTCAGCATCTTTCTTCTCAGCTTCAAGCTTCTCTTGTGATTAGCACACGCTCTGGTCTGTTCTCACAGTCGCGGAGCGCATCCGCAACAAAAGCCTTAGCATTCAGTGTCCACTCTTCTGTACACGCTTGAAGGTTAGTCATCAGCAGAGCTGACCGAGAAAATCCTCTCTCTACGTCTGCATTTCCATGACAGAGCGACAGAGCTGCCCGGACGATCCAATTTAAGGCCTGATAGTTGGTTTCACCAGACGGTGTCTTCAGTTCCAGGATCTTTTGCCAATAGCTGTCGATTCGAATACTCTACGTGGGTGGTGGCACGGGATCTGACTGTAATAACAACCATTCTCCCTGGACTTGCTCGATGTCCATCTCAAATGGAAGTTCTCTCGCGATGGGGAGGATATCACAGCAACTCGCTCTTCGGCAATCTGGACTGGGAGGGCTTAGGCAGGCAAGGCTTTGGAAAAACTCGTTGTTCGCAGGGCATTTTGTCAGCAAGTACTGTAGAGCAGCTTTGATATGCTTCCTGATTCTCAGGAAAAGAATTTTCCGTCTTTCAGAATAACTTTCGAAGAATCCAGGGCAGCCAGAACCCTTTCATTACACAAGGGTTGCTGTAGGTAAACATCTGCAGTACTATCTAAGCCTTCATAACCACCGAGGATCCGGAGATTGACATCATCAGCCAGCACAACCTGCCCCAAAAGAACTGTAAACAACCGTCTCAGCTCAAATGTACCACATGAATTAACGGCTCCTGTCATTGAAATACACCAGTAAAAGCGGTGAAAGTTGCTGCAGAGCTTACAATGAACTCAATTTCGACTTTCATTGTTTGCTTTTTTAGCCAACTTACAATTTTCAAATATTTTGCATTTGACATCAGGTACTTCAGACTATTTTTCTTTGGCACGAATTGTAATGCAGGCCATTGTTCGATCAAGTGGCTTGCTGCTTCCCTTATGGTGAGCCATCTCGTGGGGACGTGCTTCACAAACTTATGCTGAGGAACTTTAACTTTCCGTTAGCACTGGATGAAATCACCAGAACTAGCTGGCCTTCCGCTGACAAAATGGTAAACAGCGAATATCATATCAGAGCACTCCTCCCCGAGTTCTTGTAGCCCTTTCAGGAATGCATTATGCACTGCATGAATGTTGCAGGTTCCGATATTCAATAGGCCTTTTGAATACCCTTTTCTCTTTTCTGAGTCTACGATTGACCACACTTTCTTATTGACAGCTGGGCCATCACTTGCACGCATTAGCAATCTCTCAAGTGAAAGTCCTTAATCTTCAATACTCTGCAAGATTTTCTTACTCAGATTTTCACTGGTTGCATGTCCCATTTAATATGTCCGAAGATGCCGAGTAACCACTTGTTTCCACTCTTTCGACCAGTATCGAACTCTTATTTGGAGCTCCTTTACCCCACCGTTGTTCGTTGTTTCATCATATTCCAGCACAAAGTCAGATTTCTGGATGTCTTCGACTAGAATTTCTCGAAAGTACGGATAGATAGCCTCCGTCAACAGGTATTTTTTTAGCATTTAACGAGAAGTCTTCTCGTACAGCATCGGGGAACGTTGTTCGGAACACCTCGGCAATATGATCACACGAAGCTGCAGCAAAAGAACTAGCAATAGTCTTTAAAACCCAAACTATCTCCGCGCTTGACGCTACATCTCGCTCAGAGAGCATTTCCAGATTCTTTTGTGGTACACTATCGCCACTCTGTGAGTTTGGGTGGTTTCCGGTTGGAGCTGATGCAGCGAGTCTCAACTGACGCTGGTTTAACATGACAGAGGCATTATTTTTGTGATCTTGGGCGGCTGCATGTTGAAGAAAGACCTGGAACCCTTTCTGGCAGCTGAATGTCTTTTTACAAACTTTACAATAGAACGAGCTGTCATTGTCACTCCCTTTTGTGCACCACTCTTTCACTTTATGCCCAGCGCTGTCTTCCCTACTGAGCTACCTCTCCAAAATTTGGTCTTGCCCATTATTTACAGCGACCTGAAATAAGAATGGGTTTTAGGACGGAATTCAAAAACACATAAAGCTAATACAAACACAAACTGACAAAACCAATGAAAACACAAATTTAATATTATAGTTTGACGTCCTCAGAACTGTGGGCATGCATGCCTTTTTGCAGGAAATGGTCTAAAATCAAAGAAACTGGCTAACACTGAAAACATACAGAAGGAATATCGGCCTAACTGTCCATTTGCTAAGCACCCAGGCAAGAATTGATAATAAGTGAAAGAACGGCCTGAAAAGAGCCATAGGCAGTTATGGTACATTAGAACTAATTCAATCAATCCTCTTATTTGCAAGAGCCTAGATTTTAACATAAACACACTAACCACTTTTATCACAGCCATGGACATAGTGCGTCTTGAAATACAGTCCAAACTATAAAAAGAATTACCTTTTTTATGAATTAATTAAAAAAAACTTTTCCACAAAATAAGTTTTTCAAAGAAAAGTAAAGAACTCCATTAAACAAAAAATGAGCAAAAATCAAATAATCTACCATGCGTGAAACTACCACAAATCAGCATCGATAAATAAATGAAACCCAAAACGAACAGAAATTACAATAAATAACCGAGTCAAACTCAAACGAGCAGAAATTAACATAAGTTGGGTGCAAAACCCCTATGCCTTCCCAAGGCCAGAACAAAATTTGCACTTTACGGAAAAAATATAAATGTTTTTACTATTATAACTTAAATAACCAAATAATATTAACATTTTGATCACTAAATATCAGTATATGTATATTAAACTGACAATGCACATTCATTTGTATTTTTTCAGTAAAGTGAAAATTTTGTTCTGGCCATTGGAAGGCCTTTGGAGGGGTTTTGCGCCCAACTTCAGTTAATTTCTGCTCGTTTTGAGTTTGACTCGGTTATTTATTGTAATTTCTGGGTTGCATTTATTTATCGATGCTGATTTGTGGTAATTTCACGCATGGTAGATTATTTGATTTTATTTTTGCTCATTTTTTGTTTAATGGAGTTGTTTAATTTTCTTTGAAAAAATCATTTTGTGGAAAAAATTTTTAAATTAATTTCTATTCGTTTCATATTGACATAGTCTTTTCAATGAAAAAGAAAATAATACTTTAAATCTTTTCGTTTTTTAAGACTTTATAGTTTGGCCTGCTATTTGTATGCTTGAGAAAAATTTTCAGCAATTTTTAACAACATACACCCTTTCAAAAATCAGGACACAAATAGTATTGCTTAATTTAGTTTCATACCTCCTCTAGTTGACCTGAAATGGAAAACTTGATACAATTCGCAAAAAAATCTGTTTACTTTCTTTGATAGCTTGGATAAACTTACGCTATTTTGATTTGGTTAAATTTAAGAGCAGAAGTATCCCCGAAAGTTTGAACATAATACCCTCAGTCCTTCTTGGTATACTGCTGAGATGTCTTATTGGGAATTAGCATTATCACAGTGTATTTTGATCACAGTTCATATAATTATCCAGTAAGCTTATCGCAGATCATTTCTGGTCTTCGTTCTCGGTGCAAACAAAAAGCTCCTCCCACTTCTTCGTGCAGTTATTAATAGCGGGTTTCCACTTGTTTCCGATTGTTTCGCGTAAAGTGCATTATTCGTAATAGCGGGTTTCCACTTGTTTCCGATTGTTTCGCGTCTGGCTTGTCTACCCGTGAAAAGATCTGACGCCGCTTATGTTTCTAAGTTCTCTGGAGCACTCGCACCCCGGTCCGGGTTTTTATAATGGGTGAGATAGGGAATGATCATACTGGATAATTATATGAACTGTGATTTTGATTTAATCTTAAGGCAACACTTACTTTTTAAACATAATGGGCAAATGGGAGGGTGGGCGTGGGAGGGTGGGAGTGGAAGCAAGGGGAATCTCCGGAATTTTTATGGGGGGGGGGGCAAGAGAGGTCAACATTTGGATAATCAACGGGCATGGGATGTATGATATTTTTATCCTCCTCATTATTGGGGGGGGGGGGCAAGTGCCCCCCTTGCCACCCCCAAACGACGCCCCAGAGTGGAAGGGGGATTAGTTGCCCTCCAATTACTTTCGACTATTAAAAAGGACATCAGCCCTTTCTATTTTCAATCGAATGAGCCCTTTTCGAAGTTCCCACGACAACTCCTTCGATGCGCAGTGCCCTGGTCTAAAGAACAACAACAACGAAAAATAATACGTTATACCCACATCGATCTTTACTATAAAAATGTCAAGTCTTCCAATCACTTTCGACTATTAAAAAGGGCACTAGGCCTTTTGATTTCCAATCGAATGGGCCCTTTTGGAAACGACAACACTTTCTATAAAGACCTTATATACCCCCAGGGCATAAATTACAACCCTTACCCTAAAGTCTGTTAGGGTGGTTGTCATCCTCTAAGACCGAATTTCCAGAACTTTCAAATACGTTAAAAAAATGGCTATCCCAAAATTTTAATTGGATGTGTTTGGGTAACTGGTGGGCGTGAGAGGGGCGATAGTCGCTCTCCAATCACTTTCAACTATTAAAAATGGCCCTAGCACTTTCAATTTCCAATAAAGTGAGCCCTTTTGAAGTTTCTACGACAAAACTTTCAATAAAGATCTTATATGCCCCCAGGGCATAGCTTACAACCCTTGCCCTGAGTGCTGGGGGGGGTGTCATTCTCAAAGACCTAATTTCCAGAACTTTCTACTACGTTGAAAAAAAGGCTATCAGAAAATTTTGAATAGGTGGGTTTGGGGGACTGGTGGGGGTCAGAGGGGGGTTAGTTGCCCTCCCATCCCTTTCGACTATTACAAAGGGCACTAGCCCTCTCAGTGTCAAGTTGAATGAGCCCCTTTTGAAGTTTTACCAATACTATCTATAAAAACCTTATATGCCCCCAGGGCAGAACTTACAATCTTTGCCCTTTGGGCTCTGGGGGCTTGTCATCCTTAAATACATAATTTCCAGAACTTTCAACTACGTTGAACAAAATGGCTATCTCTAAACATTGATTCAATGTTTTGTGGAAATGGTCGGTGTAAGAAGGGAGTTAATTACTCTCCACTCACTTTCGACCATTGAAAAGGGCAATTTCAATTTCCATTCAAATGAGCCCTTTTTGAAATTTCTACAACAACTCTCTATATAAACTTTATACACCCCCAGGGCATAACTTACAACCCTTGCACTGAGGACTCTGAGGGGGTTATCATCCTAAAAGACCTAATTTCAAGAACTTTCAACTACGTTGAACAAAATAGATATCTCAAAATTTTGATTGGATGTGTTTGTGAAAATGGTGGGCGTGAGAGGATCATTACTCGCTTTCGAATCACTTTCAACTATTAAAAAAGGCACTATCCCTGTCAAGTCCCAGTTGAATAAACCCTTCTGAATTTTTTACGCTTTCGATAAAAACCTTATACACCCCCAGGGCATAACTTACAACCCTTGCCCTGAGGGCTGTGGGGTGTTGTCATCCTTAAAGATCTAATTTTCAAAACTTTCAACTACGCTGAATAAAATGGCTATCTGAATTTCCAATCGAATGAGCTTTTTTTGAAGTTTCTACGACAACGCCTTCAATAAAAACCTTATATGCCCCCAGGGAATAACTTAAAACCATTGCCCTGAGAGCTGTGGGGGAGTGTCCTCCTCAAAAACATATTTTCTATCTGGAAATCAACTACGCTGAAAAAAATGGCTATCTCAATATTTTGTTTGGATGTGTTTGGGGGAATGATGGGCGTGGGGGGAGAGGGGCTAGTTGCCCTCCAATCACTTTCGACCATTAAAAAGGGCACTATCCCATTGATTTCCAATCGAATGAGCCTTTTTTGAAGTTTATACGACAACGCCTTCTATAAAAGCCTTATATTTTCAATCAACTACGCTGAACAAAATGGCTATCTCAAAATTTTGATTGGATGTGTTTGGGGGAATAATGGGCGTGGGTGGGGGGCTAGTTGCCCTCAAATCACTTTCGACTGTTAAAAAGGGCACTAGCCCTTTGAATTTCCTATCGAATGAGCCTTTTTTGAACTTTCTACGACAACGCCTTCTATAAAAACCTTATATACCCCCAGGGCATAACTTAAAACCCTTGCCCTGAGGATTGTGAGGGAGTGTCCTCCTCAAAAACATATTTTCTATCGGGAAATCAACTACGCTGAACAAAATAGCTATCTCAAAATTTAAAATGGAGGTGTTTGGGGGAATGATGGGCGTGGGGGGGGGGGCTAGTTGCCCTCCAATCACTTTCGACTATTAAAAGGGGCACTAGCCCATTGAATTTCTAATAGAATGAGCCTTTTTTGAAGTTTCTACGACAACGCCTTCTATAAAAGCCTTATATGCCCCCAGGGCATAACTTAAAACCCTTGCCCAGAGGGTTGTGAGGGAGTGTCCTCCTCAAAAACATATTTTCAATCAGGAAATCAACTACGCTGAACAAGATGGCTATCTCAAAATTTTGAGTGGATGTGTTTGGGGGAATAATGGGAGTGGGGGGGGGGGGGCTAGGTGCCCTCCAATCACTTTTGGCTATTAAAAAAGGTACTAGTCTTTTGAATTTCCAATTAAATGAGTCTTTTTTGGAGTTTTTACGACAACGCCTTCTATAAGAACCTTTTATACCCCCAGGGCATAACTGAAAACCCTTGCCCTGAGGGTTTTGGGGGAGTGTCGTCCTCAAAAAAACATTTTCTATCTGGAAATCAACTACGTTGAACAAAATGGCTATCTCGAAATTTTGATTGGATGTGTTTGGGGGAATGATGGACATGGGGGGGGGCTAGTTGCCCTCCAATCACTTTTGACTATTAAAATGGGCACTAGCCCTTTGATTTCCAATCGAATGAGCCTTTTTTGACCTTTCTACGACAACACCGTCTATAAAAGCCTTTTATTCCCCCAGGGCATAACTTAAAACCCTTGTCCTGAGGGTTGTGAGGGAGTGTCCTCCTCAAAAACTTATTTTCTATCAGGAAATCAACTACGCTGAACAAAATGGCTATCTCAAAATTTTGAGTCGATGTGTTTTTTGGGAAAGATGGGCGTGGGGGGGGGGGGGAGGGGCTAGTTTCCCTCCAATCAATTTTGACTATTAAAAATGGCACAAGCCCATTGAATTTCTAATAGAATGAGCCTTTTTTTAAGTTTCTACGACAACGCCTTCTATAAAAGCCTTATATGCCCCCAGGGCATAACTTAAAACCCTTGTCCTGAGGGTTGTGGGGGAGTGTCCTCCTCAAAAACATATTTTCAATCTAAAAATCAACTACGCTGAACAAGATGGCTATCTCAAAATTTTGAGTGGATGTGTTTGGGGGAATGATGGGAGTGGGGAGAGGGGGGGGGGGCTAGTTGCCCTCCAATCACTTTCGACTATTAAAAAGGGAACTTGCCATTTGAATTTCCAATCGAATGAGCATGTTTTGAAGTATCTACGACAACGCCTTATACAAAAACCTTATATGCCAACAGGGCATAACTTAAAACCTTTGCCCCGAGGTTTGTGGGGGAGTTTCCTCCTCAAAACATATTTTCTATTTGGAAATCAACTACGCTGAACAAAATAGCTATCTCAAAATTTTGATTGGATGTGATTGGGGTATGATGGGCATGGGGGGGGGGGGGCTAGTTGCCCTCCAATTACTTTCGACTATTAAAAACGGCACTAGAACTCTCGATTTCCAATCAAATGAGTCCCTTTTAAAGTTTCTATGACGACCCCATCCATATGAAGTGCCCTGCTCTAAAGGAAAAAAAAATGATACATTGTGCCAACATCGTTCTTATATGCCCCCAGGGCATAACTTAGAACCCTTGCCCCGAGGGTTGTGGGGGAGTATCCTCCTCAAAAAGATGTTTTATATCCGGAAATCAACTACGCCGAACAAAATGGCTATATCAAAATATTGATTGGATGTGTTTGGTGGAATGGGAGTGGGAGGGGGGCTAGTTGCCCTCCAATCCCTTTAGACTATTAAAAAGGGCACTAGTCCTTCCAATTTCCAATCGAATGAGCCCTTTTCAAAGTTTCTACGACAACTCCGTCGATACAAAGTGCCCGGGTATGGAGAAGAAGAAGAAAAAAGAAAAATAAATAATACATTGTGCCCACATCGTTCTTTACTTAGACAGCGCTATCGCGCTGCCTATGATTATGCCACAGTGGACAGTCAACTATAACATACTGTTTCACCAAACAAAATTAGGTCTGAAACATCGAAAAAAGTGACTTTAGTGACAAAATGACAGAAATAGTGACAACAAGCGGCAGGTCCCAAAAAAAGTGACAACAGTGATTGGGGCCGATCCCTGCAAAAACAAGTAGAATGGCTAGATAGTAGCAGATTTTTAATGTCAGCAGGATAAAAGGAAATAGCTATTTACTGACAGTGACAATGGAAAAAAGGAAATCACTAGATAGTCCCATATTTTTAAAGCCAATGGGATAAAGAGAAATCGATAATCTTATTAGTTCAAATTATCTGTGATTACCAGTTCTTTCTTGTACTAGATATTACTGTTTATCAGTACTAGGACTGAAAATTTGAATCATTGTACACAAGTTTACTCATAACTTTCTACTGAGCTAACAGGGGCACGCCAGAAGCGAAACAGCAGCACTTACATAACTAGCAAATCTTCACCGTCGTCTTCGGAATACTCTTCATCAGTTTCATTCTCTTCTTCTTCAAGTCGTTCCAGCTCCTCCAGTCTAGCCATATATATAATATGGTCTAAAGGCTCTTCCTTAGGTCTAGCTCCCTTAGCTTCTTTTATTCGCTTTCTTCTTTCTTCTATGGGATGAAAAATAACATTGACTAGGATCAGATAAAACTCAAAAGATAATAGAAACCAGATGTTTTCACAACCTTAACGAAGCGAAGACAAGATGTGTTTCCCAGTTTAAACAGGATGTTGTAATGGAAATATGTTTCCGAAGCAACTTAATAGGAAATTTAAGTAGAGCCACTTAATATAAACTTAATTTAAGCATAAGCAACTTAATTTAATTAACAACTCAATTTAATTTAAGAGCAACTTAATTTAAGTATAGCAGCTTAATAGTAGAGTTAAATAATTTACTAATGCTCCTAGTTTTTGTACAATCTGCCCCACATGTATTAGTGAACATCTAGTTAATTAGAAATTCGTGTTTTATCCAAGATCTGTTGGTATGATGTCCTACTTCTCCTTGTTCGGTAGTGTCCATAATATCAGCTTAAATTAGTGCAAGGAAAAACATTACTGAGATTAAAATCTGTAAGATTACCTTTGCTGCAAGCTTTCTAAGCATTTAAATTATTATTCATTATAACTTGTATTATTCATTATAACTATTATAACTTGAAGCAAATTACTTTCAGTTCTATATTATAAATATAGTTTGTATGTAATATTATAAATAATCAAAAACAAAATCAACAGATTCTCTAGACATGAACCACTTCCATTCACTTTTGTTATCAGTCTACGTTGTTTCCTTTACGAAAAGGCATGGACAGGAATTGTACCAAGAAAAGAGTTCTAGGCCTTGTACGTTTGCTGAATCTTGATTCATCATAGCATATAACATAGAATTCAGAAAAATCTGTTTTAAATTTGGGGAGGAAAAGTCACTTATCTGGAATTTTACCAAAAAATCCTCCACTCATCCTTGAGAGTTTTGTCCTGCTAACTGAACTAGGCTACTTTTAATAATAGCGTTAAGTTTTAGCTCTAGTTTAGTACTTTACCTCCTCAGAAAAAATACTATCAAATTCTGAAAACTACTTTAAAAAATCTAAAACACATAGTCATATCATTCCTAAAGTTCTTGACTTTATTACTTTATGTTCTTTACATTTTATGTTACTTTATATTCTTCTTTTGAGAAGCAGTCATTCTTTTGAGTCTTCCATTTTTTTTTTTTTTTTATCGGATGATTCATCTCACTGCTTGATCTAATCTGTGATTCAACTTTTTAAGAGGGAGGTGTGTCCATTTAAGTACCAGGGGGGGAGGAGGTCTCTTGTTTCCAAATCAGTAAAAATTAAATATTCAAAGGATAAATAAAACAGTTAAAGATAATGCTATTTTTTAATAGCTTTAAGTTGCATGTTTTTTTCTCTATCTTTCTTCTTTCCGGGAGAAAAGTTTAAGTTTCCCCTCTTATCCGCAACAATCCTAGAAGTAGCCCAAGCCTTTCTTGGGCAGTTCCATCTCTTAGGCGTCTTACACCATTACTTTTACCTTTTGACCTTTGATATTCCTCCTCTGTTACATGCTCTTCGAAGGTAAATACTTCTGTTTTCTCTCGGTACAATTCCTTGGTTTTTTCTTGCCAATCACGACGTCGCTGGACTTCTTTTTTTAGTTTCTCGATTTCCTCTTCATACCCTACAAATTAAACACTTACAATAATAAACAACACAAGACTAATTTAAGAAGAGTAACAGACTACCCTACCATCTATCTTCGATATATGTCAAAAAATTGGCAAAGAAACGCTAATACAAAACTAATAAACTACAGACATTTAAGCACTCTGCTTTTAAGACACTATCAATTGAGATACAAGCCATGGGGTAAGGTTTGAACTATTATCAGTAAAATACAATCAACAACTAGAAGCCAATGGCTTCTATATAGCAACTAGAGCACTATCATCCATTTCATAACTGGTCCCGTAACAGGAACTATATGACATTCCTGGACTGGACAGGAAGTATATTTACGAAACATATAAAACATAAGAATGAATAAAATTAATAAACACTACTAATACTTTCACTATTGAATTAATGTAAACTTTTACACATTTAGATTTAGATAATTTCGGAGACCACACTGCCTTTCCATGACGATAAATAAAAGTTCAAATAGGGATAAAATCCTTTTAATAGACAGTGTTTTTTGTAACAGTGATAGAAATTCACAAAAATACCAGATATTTCGGTCACATATACAGTGACCGTCATCAGTAGTAAAACTAAAATAAAACAATTTAAAACAAAATTTTATATACTAAATCAAATAACACTACATATTATTTGAATCTCTAATTCTTTTCAAAGCAAAGGCGGAAGCTATTCTCTTTGACCTTCTTGGATTCGGTTCATTAGCGTTCAATGATATAACATTTGGACAAAGGTCAACTACATTGGGTGAATTGAACTTTACTCTGTCAGAATTTAATAAATTATCATACATAGAGTTCAGCCCATATTCACCTGTATCTCGATTCAAAGCAATATTCTTGAATGACATTTTCTTTAATTCAAGAGTTTCACGAAAAATTTGCTGTAAACCCCGATCCCTTGAAATCAAAGAGACATTCTTGAACGAAATAAAATGGTCTGGAAAATTAAAAATATGTTCTGAACGGGCACTTCAGCCCTTTCAGAACACATTTTTAATTTTACAGACCATTTTATTTCGTTCGAGAATGTCTCTTTGATTTCAAGGGATCGGGGTTTAAAGCAAATTATTCGTGAAACTCTTAAAATAAAGAAAATCTCATTCAAGAACATTGCTTTGAATCGGGATAAAGGCGAATATGGGGTGAACTCTATCTATGATAATTTATTAAAATCTGACAGAGTAAAGTTCAATTCACCCAATGTAGTTGACCTTTGTCCAAATGCTATATCATTGAACGCTAATGAACCGAATCCAAGAAGGTCAAAGAAACTAGCTTCCACCTTTGCTTTGAAAAGAATTAGAGATTCAAATAATATGTAGTGTTATTTGATTTAGTATATAAACTTTTGTTTTAAATTGTTTTATTTTAGTTTTACTACTGATGACGGTCACTGTATATGTGACCGAAATATCTGGTATTTTTGTGAATTTCTATCACTGTTACAAAAATCACTGTCTATTAAAAGGATTTTATCCATATTTGAACTTTTATTTATCGTCATGGAAAGGCAGTGTGGTCTCCGAAATTATATACGTCATATTTATGGGGATGATTTGAACAAAATTGTGTATAAATATATAAACACTCAGAAAAAACATGCACATGTTATCAACCAACAGGATTTTCTTCTACGATGTAAGAAGATGAGAATTGTGCCACCTTCACTAAAACTCAATTTACATTTGGGCACTTTCAGGGAAGAAAAGTTTTTAACGAAGCTTACATTTCAAGACTTTAAATCACCTTATGAAGGATAAAAGTCAAAAAAGAGCTTTGATAGTGAGAGATAAACTTTCTATGGAAAATTTCATTTCAAAAAAGGTTAGTGTAAGGGACTTCTGTTTTATTCAACAAACAGGAAAAAATAATTTTAATCATGATTTCCGACTTTCCAGAGAAAGATTGGTAAAAAAGTTTTCGAAATTATCAACAAATAACGCGGTAATACCTTCCTCAATTCTTGGACCCATTGAAGTAAATTTTTTATTAAGAACTTTAACGATACAAGAACAATCAGTGCTTGAAAAGGGTCCGAATTTTGTTTTAAACCGAATAAAATCCCCGTGGAAGACATTATCTCTTCAATAGAAACATCTTTGCATAAAAAAAAAACGCAAATCTAATAAAAGATGTTTGCTTAGTAAGAGGTTCTATTGTAAAAACCCTGTCTACTCATGTGTTGAAACCAGCATTTTCTAGTAGAACCATCAAAGATTTTAAAAGTCTTAAAAGCTTGAAAAAGGATGATTCAATTACCATTACAAAAGCAGATAAGAGTAAGGCTTTAGTTGTGATCAATACTGAGGACTACGAATCAAAATTAAGAAGTTTACTAAATGATGAAATAACATACAAGAAGCTATCGTATAATCCAACAGACTAGTTTACAAATAAATTTAAGAAAGAATCGAAGTGCTTAAAGGATGAAGGAAAAATTACACCTCAACTCTATTACAAATGCCTGCCACGCAGTTCCTTGTGCCCTAAATTATATGGACTTCCCAAGATTCATGAGCCTAACCTACCATTACGACCAGTTGTGTAAAATACAAGGTCGCCAACAAGTGTTTTGAGCAAATGGTTAGTGTCAATCTATAAACCACTTGTCTAGACAAATTTTGTATATTAAGAATTCTTCGAATTTAGTTGAAAAACTGAAAAAGTAGAAATTTCTTCGAGTTTTTTGCTTTTAAGCTTCGACATTGTATCAATATACACAAATACTGATGTAGAAGCAGCCGAAACTCTTCTAGAAGGAAAGTTCTTAAGAAATTTGGATTTGATTAGTGGCAAAAAAGATTTGGAAGTTTCTGTAATTATGTATTTAGTAAGGCTGTGCAATAAGTTCTCTTATTTTTTTTCAATTCAGAGGGGAGTATTTCGAAAAAATAAATGGTTTACCTATGGGGGCCTCTTTATACCCTTTATTAGCTAAGATTTTTGAGGAGAATATTGAAACAATTGCGTTAGATTCATATTTTTTAAAATATATATTCTTGGGCCGGTCCATGGATGACATTAATTAAGGGTGTGATGGTGGGTAGGAGGAATTAAAATGATTTTTGGAACATATTAATTGTTTGGGGGAGGATTTAAAGTTTACTGTTGAATTGGAAGAGAATAGGAAACTTCCTTTCCTTGATGTTCTTCTTTTGAAAAATCAAAATAGTCTGGATTTTAAAATTTAGAGAAAACCGACAAATAACAATAGATTTTTGTCTTACAGCTCCGGTCACGCTCGCCAAGTAAAAATTGGTTTGATCTTTTCTTTAACTGATCGGATCTTTAGTATTTGCTCTCCAAAATTTGTTGAGGAGGAGTTTTCTGTTCTAAGGAAAATACTAATAAGCAACATGTATCCAGAACGGTTAATTAACCAGACTTTTTCAAAAAGAAGAAAAAGGTTTCTAGAGATTTCTAAGGAAGTCTTTGAGACAACTCAGGAGAAGGATGTTTTTTGATCCTTACCATATGTACCCGGGTTAAGTGAAAAACTTAAAAGAATTTTACAAAGCAATGGTCTAAGGGTAGCTTTAAAGAGTAATAATACTTTGGGTAGTTTTCTAAATTCTGGGAAGGATCTACCTTCATTGGGGCAACAAAGTGGGGTTTATCAGATCCCATGTACTTGTGGAAGCTCATATGTGGGACGTACTAACCAGAGTTTGGAAATGAGATTATTACAACACAAAGATTCTATTTCTTCCGCTTTAAAGCAAGATTCTAAATCTGAAGATTTCACTTCAGCCGTTTCGGGACATATTTTTAACTTTCCAGACCCTTTTATTTCGTTCAAGAATCTCCCTTTGATTTCAAGGGATCGGGGTTTAAAGTAAATTTTTCGTGAAACTCTTAAAATAAAAAAAATCTTATTCAAGAATATTTCTTTGAATCGGAATACAGGTGAATTAGGGCTGAACTCTATCTGTGATAATTTATTAAAGTCTGACAAGAGTAAAGTTCAATTCAGCCAATGTAGTTGACCTTTGTCCAAATGTTATATCATTGAACGCTAATGAACCGAATCCAAGAAGGTCAAAGAGAATAGCTTCCGCCTTTGCTTTGAAAAGAATTAGAGATCCAAACAATATGTAGTGTTATTTGATTTAGTATATAAACTTTTGTTTTAAATTGTTTTATTTTAGTTTTACTACTGATGACGGTCACTGTATATGTGACCGAAATATCTGGTATTTTTGTGAATTTCTATCACTGTTACAAAAAACACTGTCTATTAAAAGGATTTTATCCCTATTTGAACTTTTATTTATCGACATTTAGATTTATTTTTTCCTTGGATAGAGGAAATATCTTGGGCTAGTCAAGATTTTGGATGAGTTTCAACTCTCTGAAATGTGACCTCTCCTATTCCAAACCATGTAGATAATTTCGGAGACCACACTGCCTTTCCCTGACGATAAATAAAAGTTCAAATAGGGATAAAATCCTTTTAATAGACAGTGTTATTTATAACAGTGATATAAATTCACAATATTACCATAGATTTAGGTCACATATACAGTGACCGTTATCAGTAGTAAAACAGTAGTTTTACTACTGATGACGGTCACTGTATATGTGACCGAAATATCTGGTAATTTTGTGAATTTCTATCACTGTTATAAAAAACACTGTCTATTAAAAGGATTTTATCCCTATTTGAACTTTTATTTATCCAAACCATGGTACCCGATTATCCCAACCGCAGTTATATTCGGTGTCACTTTTAGCTCAGATTGCTCCTTCCTCAAGCTTGGACACTCACTAACCACAGGTCCGTTTTGCTGCCACCTGCTTGCACAAAACACCTCACTATCCAAAGCGAGAATAAAATTGAACCGTTGAGATGGCTTACCAATCGTTTTATGAACTCTTGTGTTCCTTTTTTGTTACTAAATTGAATCTTTCTTTATTTATTGACCAGATGTTGAAAAAAATAGCGTAATTTAGTGGCAACCAACGCCAAAATTATGAAAGTTGTTCTTATTAAATGAATCTTGAATTTGCTGACAAGTGCACTTTGAGTGAAAAATTAGCTAGCTTAAAAATAAAAATAACCTTAGATAAAGTATTCTTGACATAATCAAGGATGAAAGAGTAATTCAGTAAAAATGTTAGATACCAAATTAGTTTTGTTTATTTTATTATTCGAATAGTACGACTTTTCAAGGAAAGTTACATCAAAACTGCTTATGGCTGAGACGGAAATCCAACGTAAAATATGATAGCATGAGTGCTGGAAGTGACTTTCAAAATGAGTAAATAAAAATAAATGCTTCTTTCATCTGAATGCCCTAAATCTTCACGTAGTAAAACAAGACAGAGATAGCTTTAATTACCCATTTTAGCACACTGACTTGATACATAGAGTTAGAGGATATAAAATCCTCTAAGAAAATATTGCTCTAATAGCTATAGGTCTTTTCAGTCAAGATTCCGATATTCAGAAGCAAACTTAGTACACTTAGGAGTAAGTGAAAATACCCTGACTCCAACCCAAAGCTTACATTGCCATAGCCTTCAGATTCATACGTCATTAACTAATAATCCAAATGCAACCGCCACTTCAACATAACCATTGCTTAATACAATTTTAGCAACTGAAAAAAAGTTCAAATTAACTTTACTGACACCAATAATTAGCTAGTGCTAATTTGAGCCAATCAGAGTCCAGGCCTCCTCACCTTACATCGTTTGAGTCAAGACTGAAAAAACAAAAGAGTTATTCATTGAAGCCTCCTGAATTGATGAAAAATTGGAACGTTCCCTTATTGCAATATTTGTTGACAGCCGTCATTTCGCTGATGACGGCTGTTGAATATACAGCCGAAGTATTCGAACAGATTATGCAAAACACAGTTATTCCCTGTCTACACAAATTCCTCATTATTTTCTCTTTTTTGTATGATTGAAAGGCGGTGTCGTCCTATTGCAATATTGTGAAAAATATAACACTATAATCAGCTAGCGCTAATTTGAGCAAATAAGATTTTTTGCAGGATTCTCTGATTGGCTAAAAAATTCTCAGAAAATACAAATTGGCTTAGATTACCATTAGCCAAATCTCAGTATTACTAAATCCAATTGTAAATGGTCCTTTATGATTTTGGCTATACAGTCCAAAAAATAATTCTACTCAGACTTACTCTTTAGTCGTCTATCTGCAATTGCACAAGCCTGTTTAGCAGATCGATTAAGGAAGTAGCCATCACCAATAAACACAAAAACTTCATTGGTCTTCACAATCTGCCCAGGCACAAACGCAACACTGCACAAAGGAACCATTACATCATGTTTCAGGACATCTGGTAATGTTGACAATCTTGAACGAAGAGCAACCAAGTCCTCCTTATGTCGGGTAATAGTATCTAAAGACTCCTCACATTCATGCACCCACTGGAAAAATAATACTGAAGCACATCATGGCAGTAAAGCAAGAAATAGAAACAAGAAAGTAAAATAGGACACACAAACATATTTAAACGTACTTCTATTCAATGTCTCTTCACCCTATGGACCTGCAATAAATTGCCCATGAGGAAGGAGATGAGAGGCAAATTTTTGAAGAAAGATCGGTCAAAGTCTCAAGAATAGATGTTTTTCCATACAAGTGTCATATTCTCCCGAGTACTGAACAAAATAATAATATTTTAGGGGGATAAAGGGGGATCCAAACCCAAAGGGAGAACAAATATCTGATCTATCCCACAAATTCAGCTTTTAAAATTCGCGTGGCTCTTAATTGTAGAGCATGCACACAGATATGACTGCCAGAAGATTGACGCTTCAAACGAATTGATGCTTCAACGAAAAGAAAATTTTCAAAGGATAACGAGATGCAATGAAACACATTAAGTTCTGATGTTTAGCCGATACGGATTAATTATGTGCTACAGCTAAGAAGGTCAGAGATAGCAATTTTGATTGTAGCAATAGTAGGAAAACAAAATTTCGGGAAGCAACTTGTTCAAATAGGGAAGGCCCTTTTTGTCAAAATTGTAACAAGACTTTGTCCAACAGCAGACAAATTATTTGGCAAGATGGGGCCAAGCTTATCATTGCTTTGCTTTCCAATAACTAATTATTTTTTTTTTTGGGGGGGGGAGGGGGTATGGAGGCAATGGGTTTTGACCAAAGTGTATGTGTATGCACCACCATAAAATCAACACTAAACTAATTTTATAATTGATTGAAAATTTTTAGGTAATGACTTAAATATAGCCGGAAAGAGAGTTGCAGATGATAGATAAGGAACGATAATAGTCCTTGAAAAATATCTTGGAAAGATTATTCAGGTTTCTTGCTAAAAGTCTGATCAGGTATTTTATTTCTTTTTAGGCTATACTTTCAAATTATAATATTGTCCTCTGTCAGCCTAAAAGTTTGATGCTATTAGTTCCTGAATGACTAGAATCCAATTACGATGAATGCTGATCCAATTCGGGGAGAAACACTTGGAGTCTATGGCTGCCCATTAAAGACAATCCAGATGAATGTTTTTCAGTTACTAAGTCATGGATGACAGCTTATGGATTTCAGTCTTGGATGACAGCTCATCTCTTCTATAACTTGTTTAAAGATGTTTACGTGCCTCTGGTGAAAGGAAAATCAAGTCTTATTCTTGACGGCCATGGGCCCTATACATCATTGGCTCTTATGGAGCTCACTTCAGAAAAGAACATTATTATCCTCAATTTGCCAGCCCATGTATTGAATGATCTGCAGCCACTTGACAGGGTTGTTCTCAAAGGGCTGAAATCATCCAATGAGCAGAAGCTCGTAAACTGGAAACAAGAACACCTTGTTGAAGTCTTACCAAAACAAGGACTCTGGGAGAGTAACCTTACACTTTCATGGATTGAAAAATCATTTCAAACGACATGAATTTATGATTCCGCTATTCCAGCACGTGTCAATTGCAACGTTAAGAAGGTGAAGTTTCATTGAGCCTAGTTAAAAAAAAATATGTTGACAAAAAATTTAAGAATAAGACTACAGTGAATACTACGACTGATCAGATTACTATTTCAGTGTAGGTTAGTCCAAAAAGATTCAAACGCATGAGAAATCAGTTGAAGAACTTCTCTTGGACTCAGCACACCGCAATTCTCTTGATGTCTCAGCATCCGGGGCATCTGGCAGGCAGAAAATTGCTTGAGAAGCTAAAGTAATAGCATCTGAAGAGGATTTGAGACTGCTTGAACAAAGATAGAAAGAGAAAAAAAGAAGGAATTCTTGAGAACAAAACAGGAAAAGTAAAAATGAAGACAATCAAGCCATGGGCGCCCATAAGCTGAATTCCAGGGGGGGGGGGGGCAAACTTCGTCTAATTGCTATTTTTAATGCTATATAATAGAAATCTCAGAACAAAAATATAAAAATAAGGGAGCATCATTCAGCCAGGGGGGGGGCGCCCCCCCCCCCATAGGGGCGCCCATGTATCAAGCCCAAGTAAAAAAAAAAAAAAATGTCTTTGCAATGAAGACTCTGACGTCTCGTCTGGCTCCTCATCTGACTCTGTGCTAATTATCTGACCAAACGGAAATCTGTTATACTGTTGACAGTGAGAATGAAGAAGATCAGGGAAAGAAGCTAAACCTATATCTAAATGAGTACTATGATCTTACATACAATACCAAACATGACACAACCCGTTTCAAACGGTCAGATGTAAAATGGATGACACAATTTTATGTAACCTAGCGCCAGGACACATGGGGAACCCCCAATTTCAACCGAGCACGGCAGACACTTTATCTGAGGTCGTGTAATGACAACGCAACCATCACTGTCACATAATACCTTTTTGGCATTTTAGTTTTCGACCGAAACATTCAAAGCATTTTTTCTTTTTTTTAACTTAATAGTGGTGCACACTTTATGTAAGGTCAGCGCACAACTTACGCAATGACGGTGCACGTAAGGATGGGTTGGGTGAACTTGAGTCAACGGATTGAGGCAAAATTTTTAACAAGAAATATCTGACACATGTTTTAGGAATGATTGTTAGGGGGTGTGGGGGCAGTCAAATAATGGTAATGTGGCCTGAATTACATGGAGTAACGTATTCTACAGTTTAAAAGTTAAGATGGGGGTGTTAAATATTTTTACCACAGAGGGTGGGGGGATTGAAAATCTAACTTGCATACAAAGAAAGGCTGTATTTTCGTTAGGGGTTCTCGGAAATACCTCAACAATGCCTAAAATTTTGCATCTAATACCAACCTTGCCCTGTGGAAATGATTGCTAAGAGGGGGGGGGGAAGCTATAGAACTCCAATTTCAGAGTCCTGTTTTAAAGGTTATTTTAACAAGATTTGTAATTTATAATCGACTTTACTCTAGTTCCATACATTTTTAAGCGGAGTCCAAATGTTAAAATATGTTAAATAATTGTTGAAAATCCACAGCCTCCTTTTTACCTGCATCTCTGTTATTCCAAATTTAGCCAAAAACTGCTAATATAGGTTTGCACTAGATTTTTAATAGTTTGCAAGAAACATATTAAGCCTTGAATTTTCCCCCGCATCATTTTTTGCTCCAGTCTATACCCAGTCCGTGTTTGATTACTAATATGTCCAAAATCTTTAAATCAAGAAAGTATTTTTCATTTCTCGCATCGCCCCCCCCCCCATGTTCAGTGCAGGTTAAAAATTTAAACAAAACAAGTATATTTCCAAATGTAAATTTCCAAAAATAAATATCATCTTAAACCATCTCGCTTAAAAGTAATTATCACAACTGCTACTAAGACTAACAGCTAACTGAAGCACAAGCCGGCTGAAGCCAGCACAGCTGCGCCGCTACCCCCTTCCCTCCACCTCGCCCACTACCTTTCCACGTCTTTACTTTTTACCCCTCCCGTGAAATTCGAATTCACTTCAAATCCTTAATATGGCTTCTTACCCTAGATTCAAGGATGACCTGCGTTTTGTTTGTCCCAGAATAGATGGCCAAAAAGTCCAACTTTGGGCAATCTGTCATCATTCACTCATAGAACGTAGCCTAGCTATTTCAACCTTTCCTTCATCATAGCCTGAGAAAGTGGGATCAAAACACTTTATTTTTTGATGTAGCATCAGTCAAACGAGTACCTAAAACTATCCTTGGACAATTCCTCTGGAAAAAATTAACAAGTCATCCTAATCTTTTAAAGGGCCCATATTTCAAAGGCATAATTGACCACTCTAATTGTTGTGGCTTCCAATATTCTAATCTCAGTTCGCAAATCTATTCTAACAGTTTAAAACTTTTTTAATTGTGAAAAACACCCTTAAAGCTTTTCTAATTGTGAAAAACACCCTTCAATATGACTATTCTACTTTCACAACTTTGCTGCATGCACCATCTTTACTAACAGTAGTACTAAGACAAGCAAATCCGTCCGACTGAAAAATTTTCTCTTTACATAATATCACCTATTTGCCCTCATTTATTCTTTGTCCATATGACTTAGTTTCCTTAAAACTACTTCTCAATCATTACTTCTCTTCTTAATTTTCTTAAAATTACTTCTCAAGCAAGAGTTCAAGCCTGAACTCTCAAAACTACCAAAAATGTATTAATTTTACAAACATTTTTTACCTGGAACACCAGTCATCTGCATAATCCAATTCTAGTGCAGTTTTATCTTCCCATTTGCTTCCATGTTTTCCCATAGCCGTTACTGTGTTCCTTGGGACAAACTCGACCAGCCCAAAAAAAGGGGATAGGACACAACACTACTTAATTCCTGATTCTAAACTAAACCAACAACTAACTTAACTTCCTACCTTACCAACGGTAATATTACTCTCTTATCATTCAGACACTTTTCAGTTCCTAATGTAAGAGTGCAAATTTGGTCGACGCATTTTCTCCCCTTCCTAAACCCATACAATCCTTCTTAAGAGAAGGATTGTATTCAGCAACAATTCTCTTACTTTCTTCGTCTAATAAGTATCACCCTGTCATGTAATTTACTTCCTACAGAAACAACTAATGTCTCTGTAATTACCATATTCATTAGTTTATCTCTAACTTTGCAACCAGCAAATTTCAAAAAACTTCTTAATTATGCTATTAGCATCTCATGCCTTATTGTTTTTCAACACTTTTAGTACAGCCTCTAACAAATCCTTGCAAAATAATCTCCCTTTGTTTCCAGATTGTTTATCATTTTTTTTTTCATTTTCTTCAGTATCATTTCCTAAAACTTTGTGATGGTTTATCGCATTCTCAAAATGTAACAATAATTAAATTAAAAAAAACAAGTTTTTCTAACTGAAAGTAAGGAGCAACATTAAAACTCAAAACGAGCAGAAATTATTCCGTATATGAAAGAGGTTGTCCACTTCTCAACCCCCAACTGTTTACAGTAGAGATTTTATAGTTTCAAAAAATAGAGCTGTGTGCAAGAGTCTAATTTAAACGTAGAGTCCAGGGTATTGAGGAGGGGACAGCCCCTTTCATATACGGAATAATTTCTATTCGTTTTAAGTTTTACTGTCGCTCCTTACTTTCAGTTGAAAAAAAACTTGTTTTTTTATTTAATTTCTGAACGTTTTTGAATTAATACAGGTTTTTATTTTGGCTCACTGTACATGAATAATTAAAACGAAATTTAAAAATGATCAAAAACCAAATCAAATAATATTCAAAGCATGAAACTACCACAAATCAGCATCAATAAATAAATGAAACCCAAAACAAACAGAAATTACAATAAATAACCAAGTCAAACTCAAAACAAGCAGAAATTCACGTGAGTAGGGCTCAAAACCCCTATGCCTTCCCAAGGCCAGAACATAATTTGCACTTTACTGAAAAAAATACAAATGAATGTGCATTGTCAGTTTAATACACATATACTGATACTTAGTAATCAAAATGTTAATATTATTTGATTTATTAAAGTTATAAAAGCAAAAACATTTATATTTTTTTCAGTAAACTGCAAATTATGTTCTGGGCTTGGGAAGGCATAGGAGTTTTGAGCCCTACTCATGTTAATTTCTGCTTGTTTTGAGTTTGACTCAGTAATTTATTGTAATTTCTGTTTGTTTTGGGTTTCATTTATTTATCAATGTTGATTTGTGGTAGTTTCACACTTGGTAGATTATTTGATTTTATTTTTGCTCATTTTTGGTTTAATGGAGTTCTTTACTTTTCTTTGAAAAACTTATTTTGTGGAAAAAGTTTTTTTTTAATTAATATCATTAAACAGTATGTAGACAACAATGGTAGAAAACACAATGACATTACTAAAAAGAAACATGCTCCATATTATAAAGCAAGAATTTCATTATTTTTGTTTAAGTTTTGAATAATCTATATCCTAGGCCTATATTTGGGAACATCAGGGGGTGAAAGGGAGCACTGTATGGGTAGTAAATCCATGTCTTCATTTCAAGCAAGTTTCCCAGTGCTTATTTAACTGTTCTGGCAGTTCCTGTCTATACTGTTTGTTTGTTTTTAGGCTCAAAAGGCAAATAGCCTAAAGTGAATATGGAATGACATTCTTCTTGGTAAAGATAAATATAGTGAATGAAAAGCTGCTTTCATCCAACCAACTTTGTCTAAAAAGCCACAATGAAGACAGTACTTAGGTATTAGGCTAGGCTTATATTGAAAAAAAAACATAAAATAAGGAACCTGATGCAGGGGTGGATCCAGGATTTTTTTAGGGGGGGGGGGTGCAAAATAGGTTGATCCAAAAAATGTGCATTAGGAGCAAGTTTAATTAACATAGTCTTGTATTAATTAAGTAAACTACACTACTTTATACTATGTTAGGGGGGGGCGGGTCATGTGCCCCCCTCCCCCTGGATCTACTACTGACCTGATGATACTACTTTATTTCTTTTTTACTTTTTATTTACAAGCATGTTTCCTTTAGAAGATCTGCTTAACAGAACTTTTACCTAGACTTTTACCAGGAACTAGGATCTAATTGTCAAGGTAGCCTAGCAGCCACTAGGCAATGACAAGTGGCTCTGCGCCGAGTGCCTCTTGATGTCAGACATGGAATATGACATTTTTACCAAAATGAATCTTAGACTTGGAAGTGTTTGGGTGTGCCCCATGTGTAAGGCTGGTAGTGCCAAACAAAGTGTTCAAGATCTTCTAAAAACCGCATTGAATGAGCACTGAGACGAAATGCAGGATATGTTTGGCTCACTCAAACAGGACATGAGCGCGTCTTTGGACTCTGTTAAAGCAGAAATTCAAAATCTTGACGAGAGTGTCAAGACAAAAGTGGCCATATCTGAAGCCGCAGACATAGCAGGTCATGTTGTTGCTGAGAAATTAGAAACCGATGTTCATACAATTGTCAGGCAGGAACAAGACAGATACAACAGCCGCCTGAACCTTATTGCGTATGGCGTACCACCTCAAGCAGACGATAAACAATTCATACGAAAATTCCTAAAAAATGAATTCAAGGTCGATGTGGACAGCATTATGAACATTCGACGCTTACCAAAAGCTCAAAACTCCACAGATTCTAGAACCCCTGCCGCTGCAAGGCCTGATCCCATATTGTTTTCTATTAGTTCAAGTAAGCAGAAGGCAGAAATCCTTAAGCTATCTCACACCATAAAAGGCAACATAGCCTTTTATGCAGATACCTCCAAAGAGGACCGCCAGAAAAGAAAGGAACTAGTGGATGAGATAAAAAGACATGCTGCTGCAGGCGAGCTTAATCTAGGAATTGGAAATAGGGTCATTGTTTTAAAAAACAGGACACCTTTGGGATTACCGGTCCCTGTGCAATCACAACAGATGAAGCACTAAACTTTGAACAGCCTCAAATAAACAGTGTAAATAGGGAGCAAAAGAGCATTGGAAGTTCCACGGACTCAACAAGTTATAAAAGCGCAGAATGACTAGAATCGACCAATGACGTTTTTCTAAGTGCCAATTCGGACAGTGAAAGCGAAATCATTTCTAAAAATGAAATTCCTGGTATTCACAACAGTGCTACAAAGATAAACAAATCCAAAAAATTATTTTGTGTGCTTTAAACACATTTTGATACTCTTTTCCCCAAAACTTGCTGAACTGAAAGCTTTTTGTTTTGATCTTAATGTGGACATTATTTGTGTTTGTGAAATTTGCCCAAAAAACTCAGTGTACAAGCTGGAGGAATCTCACATTCAAATCCCCGGATTCAACTTGAGTAGCAATTTGGATAACACTGAATGTTGAAGAGGAGTAGCAATATACTGCAGAACTGGACTGAAAGCTAAAACTGTGAGTTACCCTCTTATTATTTCCACTAAGCTAGTAGTTGGGTTGAAAATGTTTGTTTGAAACTCCATGTAGGATCTGAATCATTTATGATAGGTGTAATTTACCAAAGTCCATCAGCCCCTGATCAATTTATTTCACTTCTATCCATATCTGACCTGGTGTCTAAAATGAGTTCCAATGAGTACTCAACTGTCTTTTTGTTTGGAGATTTGAATATGCCTGATGTTAATTTGGCTGAAGGAATAGTATACCCCCCTGAAAGTAGCCCATCCTGTGTCACAGCAAATTCCCTTTCTGTCAACCTACTGATACAGATTGTTGACCAACCAACACAATTCAGGCACCAACAACAACCCCCCTTACTTGACTTGGTTATCACAAATGATCCTGAACGAGTTCTCTCTATTTCTTACCATCCTGCTCTCAGAAGCAGTGACCTTGTCTGTATCTTGACTGAGATACAGATAAACAATAAGAAGGAGAATATGATAAATAAATCCTTTACAGACTATGAGAAGATAAGGCAGGACCTATCCAGGATTACATGGGAGGATATAGTCAATAGTGGGGACATTGAGAAAAGCTGGGAAACATTTAAGGTAACAGTCTTAGATGCTGAAAAGAAAAATACCCAAGAATATTGGTGTCTACCACCTAAAACACTCCCATACCTGCCAAAAGAAGTAAAAATAGCAATGAAGAAAAAAAAAAGAGCTTGGGCCAAGTAAGTAAAATGTAAAAGTGATAACCACCATGACAGGTTTAAGAAATGTAGAAACAGACTAAGAAATTTGACTTAGAAGGTTATGAGGGACCACAAAGATGCAATTGCAGCTAACTCAAAACAGAACCCAAAGATGTTTTGGCAACATGTCTCTACAGCTAACCTGTCTAGACAAGATATCCCAGATTTAATGAGAGAGGATGGTAAATAAGCTTCAGGTACAAAAGAAAAAGCATAACTCCTGAATTCCAATTTTAGTACCAATTTCTCTGCCCTACCCAACATACCACCTCCTCTACCAGAAAAACTGATCCCAGAACCAATGGTCATGCCAAATATTTGTATAGAGGCTAAAAAAGAGGCTAATAATATAGACCCTCTATAATATAAATAATATAGAGGCTAAGAAGAGGCTAAAATAACTTGAGGCTAACAAAGCTGCTGGACCCGATAACCTACGCTCAAGACTGCTAAAAGAGACTGCTAAATACTTTGCCGAACCTATTGCTATAATGCTTAAGATGTCTCTCACGTCCAAAATACTTCCAAATGATTGGAAACAATCCAAAATCAAGCCAAAACTCAAGAAAGGGAAAAAGTATCTTGCTTGTAATTATCAGCCTATAAGTCTCACATCAGTTGTATGTAGAGTACTTGATGGCATCATAAACAATGCACTGGTCCCACCTTGAGAAAAACCAATTGCCTATCAAAAGCCAATATGGTTTTCGAAAAGGCCATTCAATTGATACTAATCTAATTGAGTCATATGATTTTGTGACTAGACTCTTGGATACTGGTCAGCTTATGGATATCATATTGCTCGACCAAGCTAAAGCCTTTGACTAAGTTAAACACAAAATACTAATTTTGAAATTAAAGGCTAATGGAGTACATGAAGATACAGTAGTTTGGATAGAAGCCGTTCCAACTGGCTGGGTTCAGAGGGTGTTGGTGTACAACTGCAATGACAATGCTGTCTATTCTGAACTGCTACGAGTAACCTATGGAGTATCAAAGGGCACCATCCTGGGGACCACATTATTCAGCATGTACATCAATGACTGTACTACAGACATGAATAATCCTTTGATACTATATGCTGATGACTGCAAGCTCCTAGGACTGGCCCAGAACAACCTAAATCTATCAACTATGCAAGAAGATCTGGACAGACTATCTAGATGGTCATTGGATTGGTGTCTACAGTTCAATGCCTTAAAATGTAAAGTTCTACATCTTGGATGCAATAATCCAAAACTTGCATATCATATAGGAGACACCCAGCTTGAGGCAGTCAGTGAGGAGAAGGACCTGGGGGTTATTGTTGACAGTGAGCTGAAGTTTCACTGCCACAAACAAGCTCAATTTGCAAAAGCAAACCAAGCCCTTGGCCTCATAAAGCAAACATTTACCACTAGGAAGTCAGGAGTGATTACAAAACTGTACAAAGCCATGGTCTGTCCTCACCTGGAATTTGGCATGATCTTAGCCTCTTTGTACTATAAGATGGATGTGAAAGTACTTGAGAGTGTCCAAAGAAGAGCAACTAAGCTTATCTTTGCATTCCAAGACAAATCTTACAAGGAACATCTCACCTTACTCAAACTCCCTACCTTAGTATACCATACTGTAGGAAAAGAGGAGATGTAATAGCAACTTGTAAGTTGCTAGAAAATGACCTATTAAGTCATGTCTTTTCCCCATCCTTCTCAACTACCACAAGAGGACACACCAAGAAGCTGCAGGCCCCCTGTTTCATCAAGCAAGAGCGCCAACAGTTCTTCTCAGTCCATTCCATCCCACTCTGGAACAGCCTATCAGAAGCCAACATCCAATCTAAAACTCTAGATGCCTTCAAGAAAGGAGTTGATCAAGACTGGGCCAATGCTGAATGGAGGCTGAACTGGTATGTCAAATCATAACCTTGAAACACCAACAGCAAGATTTCTACAGGAGGCTCAACACCACCTCATCTTGCTGGACATGTGATTTAAGGTAATGTTTAGAAGCAGTGCTGGATGGAGAATTGATTGATAGGCCAGCTACTCTTTGTTATTATAGTACTCAAACAGAATTGGAGCCTTGGTGCAAAGTTGCACTATTTTTGTATTTGATACAGGCCTAAACAAAATTAATCAGCTCAAACCCCTGTATCTAGGTGTTCAGCTTGAGCATTGGGTTTGGAGGGGGGATATAAATAATGTTCAGACAAAATTATCCAGTGTATCAGCAGATGCAGACACATTAGCTAAATTTAACTAAGAACATAAGCTAAATTTCAAGGTGTCAACACTGCATGCCAAAACTTTGAGGGCCCCCCTTAGCTGTGCCCCTGTCTGTACCTCATTGAAAATGAGGCACAGGTAGAAGGGAATAAAAACTTGAGAGCCATGGCTAAATAGAGTAAAGCCAAGGCAGATTGTCTCTGTGAGGGGTAAAGCTGGCATAACTTTTTTCAAAATTGTATAAAAATGACTCATTTCACTTGTTGATGGATAGGCTAGTTTACCATCCATTCTAGGGCAAGACTAAGGTAGACAGGCATGGAGTAGGCTAGGCTAAGGATAAAGTAGACTAGCCTAACTTAATTCACACTTTTGAGCAAAATAAGGTAAATGCTGGATCTGTTCTGCTCCATGTCAATGATGTTAATGTGGAATGTCACTGTGAACTGGGCCCAGTGACATAGGTATAGGCAGCATATTGTCCAGGGGGGGGGGGGCAGTTGATAGTGGGATGGAGGGCCTTTTATCATCTGCTTTTCCAACCATCTGCTTTTCCAGCCATATCTAATGCAAATTTGAAGACCTAGGGGGGCAGCCGCCCCCTCCCTACGCCCATGCCCAGTGATTTTGCATTAATTGCTAGCTTACAGGCTAGAATAACTCCCATTTCAATAAAATTTGCTATATTTCAATCCCAGACATACCCTGTCTTGCTCTGTAGCGAATCTTGTCTGCTTTCCTTCTGAATTCAACTCCATAGGCCTATAGCTTGAGTCCATTGCTGTGGCCCTAAAAGCAGCATTAGCCAAAGTTGAAAGTCCTACGCCAGTAAAATTCAGCCTTGCGTAAATTTAAAATAGGCTACGCCTGGTTTTCTCGGATTTTCTTATAAATATCGCTTTTCAAAAGATTGTTTTGGTATCTTCTGAAAAGTAGGTTAAATATCTGGCACTCATATCCAAAAAAATAGAGCCAATTTTTTGTAAAATTTAGTGATCAGATTTCAGCTTAAAATCCGAGTTACACTAAATCTTTAGTATAGAATAAACAGCTAGAACCACCGATAATCCAGCCTCTATTTTCTTTTAATCTTTATGCTCACGGCACTTCACAACAGTCATGAGGCGAATAATTAATATGTTTCACAGAGAATGCATAAGGATTAAACGGTTTATATTGTCAAATAAACTCAAGTTTTATTTGACAGAAAATTCCAAGTTAGATATGCACCTTAAAGGCCATTGCGGGTTAAAAAATTTAGTCTTAAATAGAATGAATAACGACCATAGGAATCTCTGAACGAAAATCACAGCAATCACGCAACGAAATTGGCCGTTGCTACAGATTTTGAGTCAGCCATAGAAGGTTTAGGTTTCCAAAAAGTAATTTACTCTTTTGCGTGACAAAAACAAACAGTTAAACATTGACCACAGAATGCAAACTTCCTTTCTTATTTGATTGTCAATGTCCACACTCAGTTTTATAATTTTGTAGATTCCATGCTGTATGAATACTTTCAGGCCCCAACCCTCAGGGGTAGTAACTTGTTTTTATTTCTCTATAAACTCTTGGTCGCATTCATTCATCAGAAAAAGATAAATTTAGCAGAAGCACGTCCATTAAATATTAGAAAAAACAGGTTAAACTTTACAAAGCTTATGAGTCTAAAATATTAAAAACTTAACAATACTAGCACATTCAAGATTTCAACAAAGGCTACTACAGAAAAAAAACGGAAAGGGGGATTTTATTTTTGCTAATTGGTCATTTATCGTTCTGTTTGTTCCTATCACCCAGCTTCATATTCCCTTAAACAGTTCAAACGCCAGGCTATATTTAAGGACTGTTTCCGACTTTGGGGCCGCTCGGTTTGGCCTTGGCAAGCTCTTCAAGATAGTGACACCAAGGCAAATTCAAATACTGGTTTCGTTTAGTCTGACAACATAAAATTTCTGCCACTAAATGCAGAAGTGGGTGGAAATCAAGTGAACTTACAATGAAGCACAACACCCAAGTAGCGGAAACCAATTGAACCACATTTATCTTTATTCCTGTAAATTCAGATCCAGAAAAATTGTATTTCGGTCATTCGTAGTGCTAAGCTTCAGACAACAGCGTAGTTTTTTCACTCTTGGAAAAAGAATTAATTAAAAGAGAAAAGATGGTAAGCCCTGAAAATTAGTGACATCGTTTAATACGGCAAATCACCCTAACGCTTTCCATAGAGGAAAACAGTTGACTGGTTACACTGCTCCATATATTTGGCTGCGACGCCTTGTCGAGAATTCGTTGAGTAGCTAGACGTCAAAAGTTCAGTTTTCCTTAAAGCTCACAAACATGTGCAATTCTAAGATCTCACTGATCGTCTTGGGATTTGACAAATATAGACAGACATCCAAAACAATTCTGAATTTGTTTCAACTACTCTTTATCGTTAGTGTCAGCATACCAATGAATAGAATGCCGCGGGCGGCCAAGGATAAATAAATGCGGGTAATACTTCGACGGTGTTGCTTGTGTACCAGCCTGCCTCCCCCCTCCTTACAACCTATGCACTGTCTGTAGTAAACTCTGCTGAGCTTGCTTTTGGAGCTGTAATTTCTTAAGAAATAGTTTGATCATGGCAAATAGATATCTTCGGCTGTCCATTGCTGAAATTCAGTTCTTTTTACAAGAGAATCTCTTAACAGATACTATTTTCCTGATCAACTGTATTCATTTAAAAATAGCAAACAACTGCATTTAGAATCGTTTTGTCACTCAAATCTGTTATTATCTTTAACTCTTGCATACATGCGGTGCTCCTTCTAAGTACTCGTAGTCTGTCCAGACCTAATGTCATAGCACCTAGAGATCTATATCAAAAGTTAAAACTAAAGTTTAAATTTCCCGACTTGTCTACACAGAAAAATAGGCCTGCCGTATTGATTCCTGTATATAAAAGCTCTAGGCAGGGAGCTATGAGCTTACCTTTTTTGAATAGAAATAGTGTTGTTTACCGTAGCAGGTTGTGTCACAGATTCTCGGTATGATTAGCTACATCCTGAGCGAGCATGATGACAGGTACAAATTTGTGGATAACTTACCTCTCATGCTTGCTTATCTATTTGAAGGCAATAATCCTGTAGCGCTGTTTGCTAGTGACATTGTCGATGAGCTAAATTTCCAGTGTAGGAATCCAACTAACCATTAATACTATCAAGTCAAAAATTCTCCAGTGGAAACCTCTAAAAAGAGACTTTGCCCCCCCCCCCTCCCCTGAAGTTCCATTTCCTGTTGTGTCTGAAGTGAAAATAATGGGAGTCACTTTCTCCAAAGACTGTTCTTTTGCCGCAGATGTCGAAAGTGCAATTAGGAAGGGTAACATTTCCATTCAAACACTGTTTAAAATGCGTCGTTTCGGTTGTGATGTCAAAAGTTTCCTCCGCGCCTACCTTTGCTATATGTGGCCAGTCTTAGAGTATGCATGTCCTCTGTGGGGCCTTTCCGTATTACATACTGATCGCCTAATGCACGATCTAGAGTCAGTGCAGAAAAGGGCAGTTAGGATTATTCTGGGATGTTGTGATATTTCCTGCCAAGAAACACTCAATTAACTTGAAATCCAGTGCCTTGAGCAAAGACTGAGCAATCTCATCATTAGATTAAAAAAGAACATTGCTGTCAAACGTTGTAACATTACAAGTTCCAATTTACATGTTCTTTAAATCCCTGAAATTATTTTGGTCTCAGGAAAAACAATGATCCCGGATACCAGTGCAAGACGGGGATCACATATATTCTCAAGTCTACACCGAAATGCTTAAGCCGGCTTAGAACCGGACAGCAAGAAGTCCCTGGGACCTCCATGAATGGAGGCTTTGTGCAATCCTGGGCCAATCTTAGTCACAACATGGTTGTGACAACAGCACTTGGCGATGTTCTTCTATCAACAAGAATCGAAATCCTACACAGACAATCTCATGCCTATTACCTCCGACTCATCATATACTCATGCCTACAAATATCATGCTACTACGGGGAGGCAGCCCATAGTAGATAAATTAGCTAGGAAGGGTGTTTTCAGCCCGAAGACACCCGTCAAAACATACCAAGCCCAGAAGAATTGTCCATTGATCAGAATCCCGCGAGAATGCTGTGTCGTTTACTCTATCATTTAACACTCTATCAATTTAGAATTTTACTATATATGTGGTTTTGGCATTAACAAGAGTGGATTTTGGCAGGGCTTCTTGGTTAAGTGTTAATTATTTAAAAAATCTTATTAAAAAAATTATTTTAAAAATGATAATTACAAACCTGATACTTGTGATATAATCATCCAAATTTCCGAAACTACATTACACGTTTCGCAAACTGTGGAAATGTCACACCGTATCAAAATCAGAGTCACGAAAGAATTTGTATTATTGCAGGGCCCAAAGTTGGGCTCTTGAACTAATTCTCTTGCAACTCCCCCTTCCTAACTTAATACATAGAGACCATGTTTTATCTTCTCAAAACATGATTATTCATGGTTTATTTAAAGATTGGTCCAAAATGGTTAGATGTTAACAATCGAAATTCTTCAAGATCGCTAGCTAAATGACTTAATAAAAAAAAAACTAAGTATATATTTGATCATCAGTGTTTGATTTCCATCATTGCTGGTAGTTACAGATTTATGATTATGAAGTTATAAGCTTGATAGTAATATGGCAATATATTTGCAAATTGTGGAAATGTCATACCTTATTAAAATCAGAGTCAAAAAGTGATTTGTATTATTTTAGAGCCCAAAGTCGGTTCTTGAGCCGATTCTCTTCCATCTCCTCCCTTCGCCAACTTTGCTTATACCGACCATGTTTGCAGTTTCGTCAACTTTTGATTTTTTAGGGACTGTTAATAATTAATAGTTCTCAGGATCGCAATGCAGAATAACTGCACTAAATAACAGTTAACTAAATATATCTTTTAAAAATGGAACTGAATTTTCAACTATTTTGGTATTCAAGAGGTTATGAGTTTATTGATTACAAATCTGTAGATAACGTTGCCATACAGGCTTTTCACTTACAGGTCAAAAGTGCCTATGCATTGTTATTGATGTATGTATTTCTCTTATGAATAGGCCCAATTATTGTTATTACTAAGAAACAGCAGTCCAGAATCAAAACACGTTAAATGGAATTCTAAAACGGCACTTAATATAGACATAAGTTTTTATTTAAGGATTCTTGAGTTTGCCCATTGTAGACAAATTGTACCAATCTATGTCAGTAATAAGAAATCATTGAGATCACATTGTGAATATCTTAACCAGTAAACAAGTAAACATTTCTCAAATTATGCTTGACTTCTATTCTTTTTTCATTCGTACCCATTTATATTGTTTTAGTATGGTTTAATGGGCTTTTGGGGCATTCTCCTGATGCGAGAGTAAATTTCGATTATGGACACTGATAATTGTGAAGTTCCATCATCAAGGTTAAAAGAATTTGACCAACATTTTACCTTACTTCACTCAGTTGTAAAGCCAATATGTTTAGGGATACTGCACGTAATTATAGCAACCTTAATGTTCCAATAAACAAGCATTAAAGCTTTATGCCTGATGAGAGAAAATTTAAATAATGTCTTGGAAGTGCCAGGACTGATTAGAGGACTGCACGGGGTGTAATTTAAACAAGTCCAACGGCTTCATATATAGATATTGGACAATTGTAGGCCTATATGACATTTTTTTAGATGATATTTCAGTTGGAAAATAACATGTCGAAAATTATCAACTTTTCGTCACAGATCCGGATCGACGAAAACAAGGTTTCTTAGGGATTTTAAAATAGATTGCATACCAGCCATCACATAGCTAAACTGGTTGCCAATAAATACTGATATACCATTCGGATCAATTAAAATTTTTCTTAAATACTACTCTGTGCTTTTCAATAGTAGTTATTTGTCGTAGTCCGTCTTATAACCAGACAGAGTTGAAAAATTATTTTCAAAATATATCAGATAAACTAGCTAGTCTTATTCTCCTCGTACAGCGATTGGTAATGTTAGCATTGATTTAATGAAACTATTATCCACAGATCAAATTAGAATAGCGTTTTTAAAGTATTTAAAATTCTCACTATCTCACGGATTAAATCCTGTACGTTTTCTGTTAACTAGGACAGCCGGCGCTTCAATTTTACTGAATGATGATTTTTAAACTTATAACACAATCGACGACTCATTTCACCATAGCAAAACTAACGACTTCGCATACAATTGAAAACATCAAACAGGCATAAAGAGTCTCCACAATAATTTTTTTTTAAAAAATCAAAAGAATGGCTTGGTGGCGTTGACTGGAAACACGTTATAAATAAGAAGGTTTCAAAACAGGCATTAGTGAAGTTTCATTGCATTATGAATGGAACGTCTGGTGTATTTTGGTCCAAAGATTAAATGAAGCTCTTTCAAAATCCTTTTTGAGATCCTTTTAAGATAAAGTAATTTACATAAAATTGAAATAGCGTTTTACTCATAAATATCGCGTTCCAGGAAAAAAAAAACTTGTTTTTCAGTGTTTTTTTTTCTTTAACTCACTGATTCCGGCTTATTGCTAGAAACTAGTGAGTCTTACCTCCGCGATTTTATATGGCAAATGTAAACCTTAGACCAGATTGATGAATGCGGTATTACATTTTACAATGTTGCGTACAGTTCTTGCCTGGGGCCAAAAAAGATGGTTTTCGCTAGTGATTGGGTCATAGCCTAGAGCGTGAGACTTGAAGTTGATTTTTATATTCTATATCAGGGAGGAATATCTGATTTCATTCACCTAAGCCTTCCTTCCACTAAGCAATTTTTCTGCTTTCGACTGGAAAGCTCCATTCTAGCATGCAGACACAAGCTTCAAGTCAAGGTTAGACTAAAAAAAAGCACTTAAGACGTGGAATGGTTACCTGGCCCAATCGCCAAGAAATTAGAGCTTTCCCTTCACTCCTTTCTAAATAATGGTATTAGAAAATTGACCCAGGGTAGGAAAATGTACTTTCAAACCAAACAGATAGATTATTTTTTCAACGCTGATCAATAGTTCTTGATGAGCTGATCAAAGTACATGAGACCCGTTCCTCCTATAAAAATTCATTCATGCGATGCACCGTTTATAACTTTTGATGGGTGATAGCTTTAGTAATGTGGTACCAATTAGGAAAAATTCCTCTTTTGCTAGTTGATGTACCTATTATCTTCTTTTGAAGCATTTGGGGACAGGAAAAATTCGGCTTCATGTCTGCTACGGAGAGGGAAGTGCAAATAAAAGTAGATTGATAGAGCACGTTTATCTTCTTCGCTAAGGGATTAGGATCACCACTTTAAAAATTTGCCTTGATCGTCTTTTCAATGAGGGGTTGACATTTTCTCTAGTTGATGCACCAATAATTACGATGCACCAAGGCTTACGATGCGTTTGACGGTACTAAAAACTTGGTTTCATGTCCCGTTACGGAGAGGACAGTCCAAGGACCGTTCCAGGTCATTTTTTTTTTTACATAAGCAACATAGAAGACAACCTCGCAAGCCTATGCATTACTTTTCCGACGATACCACGACACACTCAGCCTTCCCAAAACATAAAGACCCAACACAAGCCTCCCTTTCACTGCAGATGGATCTTTTTAAAATGAAAAAGTGGTCTAAGGCATGGATGATCAGCTTCAATGTATCAAAAACAAAGGAGCTTCTTATTACCCAATCAAAGATGTCACTTGAACACCACAGCTTGATTTTCAAAAATGAAACTATAAAAAGAGTCGACGAGCATCGTCTATTGGGGATTCACTTCTCCACCGGTCTCTCTTGGAATAACCACCTTGACTGGGTGACAATCTCCTGTGCAGGAAAGCAGGGAGTTACTCTTCGCTGCAAAAACCTTCTTACAGCTCGATTATCCCACTCTACAAGTCCCGCATCAGATCCACAGTTGAATATGGCTTCCCGCTATATGCTGGTGCTCCGAAAACAGTGTTAGTACCACTTCAGAAGATCCAGAATAGGGCAAGTATTGCGGGCTGCGCCTCCACACATGAATCGCTTCAGCCTCTAAATGAAAAGTTTGATGTTGTGTCAAAAGCTGTTTTCTACAAGCACATAAATTCGCCTCCTTCAGACGAGCTCTCTCACATTGTACCCCCCCTAGTCCAGCCGTCAAGGCAGACACGAAGGCACACAGCTCGGTCCAATTATCTGAAGAAAGACACGCCAAGAACCAAATACTTGAGTAACAGCTTCATCCAGCGTTGCGCTTCTATCTGGAACGATCTTCCTGGGGATATTATTCCTGCAAATCCCTCCGCTGACTCCTTCAAAAGAATGTTGAACAGACATGTAAAAACTCGAGGTTTCGGAATGAGGTAAAGGTATAACGGCTTATCAGATACCTTTAAGTACTTGGCACCGTGGCGCATTAGAGCACAGTCCTCTTCTTGGTTAAGGGGACGATACTTCTGCAAATTAAGTTTACCTTTTATTTGTAAATAATTTCTAGGACCACACTGGCTAATCATGATAAACAAAAAATCGCGATGAAAGGAAACGAGGACAATTAACAGCCAGTGAAAAAATTGAAAAAATTATGCAAATATTTCGGTCAAGACCTCCGCTTGACCGTCCTCAGTGCAGAATAAAACTGATAAAAATATAAAAACCAAACCTTAAAATAAAAACACCAAACTAAAATTGGACGACCCTTTCCTAGTAACGGTGAAAGGGTAACTGAATAAAAAACACAAGTCTAAATGGCATTTCAGACTTTCATTTTGCGTAATTCTGAAATGCCATTTAGACTTGTGATTTTTATTCAGTTACCCTTTCACCGTTACTAGGAAAGGGTCGTCCAATTTTAGTTTGGTGTTTTTATTTTAAGGTTTGGTTTTTATATTTTTATCAGTTTTATTCTGCACTGAGGACGGTCAAGCGGAAGTCTTGACCGAAATATTTGCATAATTTTTTCAATTTTTTCACTGGCTGTTAATTGTCCTCGTTTCCTTTCTTCGCGATTTTTTGTTTACCTTTTATTTGATCAAAATAATTGGGAAAACCAAAGTTTATAGAATTAGCAGTATGATCATTCCCTATCTCACCCATTATAAAAACCCGGACCGAGGTGCAAGTGCTCCGAAGAACTTAAAAACATAAGCGGCATTAGATCTTTTCACGGGTAGACAAGTCAGATTTCTCTTGAACACGAAACTTGGCTTCAACGTTGGAACACTAATTTTGAAGAAACTACTTTTAAATTAATTTACTCCAATACATACATGAAAATCGTTAATTAGTAGTGCAATCTTATTATTAGATGTTTTTAGGAATTAAAAGTAGGTTTTGAAGTCTAAAGTTGGTTTCAAAGGCATTTTGAGAAAGTTTCTGCCAAAATACAGGTTCCAGGGTAATTGGACCTCTGATTGCGGATCAAATAAGAGGAGCTGTTTGTACACGCTGATATATATATCTATATATATATATATATATATATATATATATATATATATATATATATATATATATATATATATTTATCGGCGCGTAAAATTAGTTCAGATGTTTATAGGAATTACAAGTAGGTTTCGAAGTCTCGAGTTGGTTTCAAAGGCATTTTGAGAAAGTTTCTGCCAAAATACGTGCTCCAGGGTAATTGGACCGCTGATGGCAGATCAAATGAGAGGATTTGTTTGTACGCGCCGATATATATATATATATATATATATATATATATATATATATATATATGTTTATATATGTTTATATATGTTTATATATATATATATATATATATATATATATATATATATATATATATATATATATGTTTATATATGTTTATATATATATATATATATATATATATATATATATATATATATATATATATATATATATATATATATATATATATATATGTTTATATATGTTTATATATATATATATATATATATATATATATATATATATATGTATATATAAATATATGTATATATACATAAATATATATATATGTATGTATGTATATATATATATATATATATATATATATATATATATATATATATATATATATATATACATATATATATATATAAAATTAATTCAGATGTTTATAGGAATTACAAGTAGGTTTCGAAGTCTCGAGTTGGTTTTAAAGGCATTTTGAGAAAGTTTCTGCCAAAATACGTGTTCCTGGGTAATTGGACCGCTAACGGCAGATCAAATGAGAGGAGCAAACTGGAAAAATATTCTATAATAGGAGCTTTTCTAGCGTAAAGCCCCGTACAATTTAAAATTCCCTAAGAATTTTACGAAAAACACTTCTTAACAGACGTTTGGTATTTTCTTGGATAGGGCTATTGTAGCAACTTTTACCACAGCAACCAATAATTAGAACCCAAATCCTAAAATTGGTCTCAATCAGGAACCCTTATCGCTATCTAAATTCACAAAGTGCAAAGATTTTCAAACAGAGGTGTTTATTGTTTAAATTTCAGGAAAGGTCTGTCCATTTCATACGAAAACATTGATTGAAAACAAAAGCAGTCTTATCTAGAAAATAAATATCGTAGAAAATAAACATCACGACGTGAAAAAAAAATGATCAACTATCCAGTGGTGGATCCAGAGGGGGGGGGCGAGGGGTGCCCCCCCTAAAGTATTCTAAAGTAGCTCAATTTAAAATTTTACTGCAATTGTGCATTATTTAATCTTGCTCATCATTCATTTTTACCGGTTAAACATTATTTGCGCCCCCCCCCCCCCTAAAAAATCCTGGATGTACCCCCGAAAACATCACATTTATTTTACCAGTTATTAGAAGAAATAATTCTTTATTTTCACAAATTTCATCAACCCCAGCCCCCTTTTTCATAAAATCCTACATAGGCCAATCAGTTGAGTCCACTGTTTATAAATAATAGATTAAGTCATAATTTGTATATACATTAAGTCATACCTGTTAGATGGCACACTTGCAAACCACTTGGCTGGCTCACCAAGTTTTTTTCTGCTTTCACAATTATGAATGATACAATTTCAAACCATTTCTCATTGATTGACGCATACAGACTAACCCGCTAATCCATGAATAAGTGGGAGGAGCTTTTTGTTCGCACCGAGAATGAAGACCAGAAATTATCTGCGATAAACTTACTGGATAATTCTATAAACTGTGGGGAAAACAGAGTTCAAAGACAAGTGATGGAGCTTTACTTATTAGTTGGTTGTTGGACCAGGGTCGTCTACAGGGTCACCTGCGTGTTATACATTTCTACTGACTTGTGTACCCTTCCTTTATTTTTGCAGTCTCTATCAATCGTACTATGATTTTGAAAAGTGACAGATAGCTATAGAGCTTATCTCTATAACTACAAACCCAGTTGATCCTCTAGAATGCCAACTAGGTTTGACAAGATTATACTGCCAATTTAGAGCTCTATAATGTGATGTACCGTTTAAAATATTTCGAGGGGCTAAAAACTTTAGCTTTAACGTACACATTTAAAGAAAGAATTAAGATTAGAATTCTGAGGCCACTTTGTGGACGCGGGGCTTGAAATTTTTCCTAGTTTGTGTACCCATTTTTGATTCTTGATACGCATTTTAGGCTAAAACAAATAATTTTCCCACCTTCTCTTTGTTTCCGATGTGTTTGAGAATAAGAAAATGTGCCTCTATACGGTTACGCTGCGATTATAAACAAAAATACGGTAAAAGGACGTAACTTCACAGTTAGAATAGTAAAGAAACAAAAGCAAAATCGTTTGGTAGAGCGAAGTCATATATTCACTGGAGAGGGTTTAAAAACTTGTGTAAAACCAGTACATCAGTTCCGGATTTTCGATACATGTTGAGTAGCCAAAATTATTGTCACCTAGAATGAAGTTTTTACTCAAGGATTGTAAATAACAAACACAATGAAGCAATCCCTTAATTATTAGTAGTTTATTTATAGTATGTGATTCTGACAAGCGACAAATTGCTTTGCAGGACTAACTATGTTCAACAAGATTATGTTACAAGTTTTAACTTAAAGGGGAAATTTTCCCCTTTTTTCGTGAAGGAAAAAGGAGACAAATGCCGTAAAATTGAATAATTTTTGAATTCACTCGGAATGCTTGAATTTAACTTATACCACTGAAAAGAGCATAAAAAGTTGGTTTAGAATATGTTCCCATTATATGCATTAGTCTCATCCTTCAGAGCAACCACAGCCGGCAAACTTTTTCCCGTTTTTTGGCTTTCCTGAAAAGTTAAAAAAATGGCGGGTGTCGCCCTTTTAGTTATCACAGCCGAACAGTTTAAATTATGGAAGGTTGAAGCAGCGCGTGAATCACGACAAAGCTGCACAATATTCAAACTACTATAGAATATTTTATTTAAATTGTTAATTTTTTTTCCAAAAAATACATAAAACATAAGTTTATTTGTCTTTAAAATTTTTTAGGATTTTTTTAAGATGAATTTAGTTTTTCAAGTAAAAAAAAAGAAAAAACTTCAAAAGTCTACGTAAATTTTAAATGCATAAAACTAGTGCATGCTTGTCTGATTTCTTTTCTTTTTTAGTTACTTTCGCTGTAGTGCTACACTGTTTGTGCTGCTGCTACTTCTATCGCTTGTAAAAGACACGGTAATGGGCCAAAGATCTTATTCTATTCAGTTTTTTACACTCTTTGATTTAGGCAATTTAACATAAAAATTTGATTCTCAGTTTGCCAATTCCAAAGACGAAATTTTAAAGCTTCAAATTCATGTTCTTTATGCATTGGATTTTCCCAGCACGGGTGCACGCATTCCTAGAATCACGAGAAAAGGTCTGCGGTCAACTTAAAAAAAAAGAAGAAAAAAGACCTATATAATGTTTCCATAATATAAATTAAAGGCGTTGAACATGTTTACAGTGTTTTTTAGTAAAAATATTGCAGCCCATTAATTTTAAAGAGGGTACAAGACCATACTATAGGATTAAAAGGGTACAGATCTAAAGAAAAGGCTCAGTCATTGGTTTACCTGATCCTTGTAACAAAATATAGTAAGAGGTTCCATAAGTTAGAGCTAAGGAGCATAAACATAGCATTGGTTTCTATCGGATTATATCTAACATTTTCCAATTAGCGTATTATCGGAGAGACAAAGGAGGGAGGGAAGAGAGAGAGAGAGAGAGAGAGAGAGAGAGAGAGAGAGAGAGAGAGAGAGAGAGAGAGAGAGAGAGAGAGCGAGAGAGAGAGGTATTGAAAGACAGAGGAGGGAGGAATTATACCATATACTGAACATAGTAACGCAAAATAATATTTCTAAGAATTCTATTTCTATATTAAGCTTATAAAAAGTAATTAATATCTCACTATGCAGCTTTTAAAACTCTTAAATACTAAAAGTAGTAGCTATACCAGCTAAGTGATCAACCACTAGGTTCAGTTAAAACAAAAATTAATTAAAGTAAAATAGTTTCATAAAATGTAGCTACAACTCATCTACAAGGTGGCTAGGCTTTTTCAGATGCTCGCCATAGTCTGTTGCTTCACTTCCAACAAAAACATCGTGGTGATCAAGAACTTCACCAAATGATAAAGTGTCGTCATGGTCGTCATCACTCGATGCAAACAAATGATCTACTTCGTCTTCGGCGATTTCACTCAAAAATAAAATTTGATGTTTAATTGTAAGTCATGATTGTAGAAAATTCGGTAAAATCACACTACTTTGGATAACGTAAAGATAGAAAAAAACCGGATGCAGATTCTATGTTACAGATCACATTCCCTTCCTCAATCCCTTGGAATGTAGTAAAAAAAAGTAAACAAAAGACAAAAAAAAACTAACAGCCACACTCAGACTTGCAATAATAATTATTTTCTTTATTTGCGTTAAAACTAATTAAGAAAGCTATTCAAAGACTGTATTTGCCGATACATAAAAAAGACATGGTAAAATTGCTTGTCTCTTTTTAGACACAGGAGGGGAGTTGATCAAATCTCCCCTTTATATCTGTAACACTCATCTTCCTTACAACAATAGGAATTGTGTACTGAGTCCATAGTAACATCCACACTGGCAAAACCTCAGCATTTGTTTCCTACTTTTATAATACCTTTTTTGCCAAATGAAAGTGCACCAGAGTAATAAAAATAAATTTTCCTTCACTTGTATATTACAAAAACAATCTCTTAATATTTGCTTTATCATTTTCTAAAGCTCTGCCAAGATTTAGACGTTCAAGATATTCAGCTTATCTCGCCTGACACTTTCAATATAAACAAATGACGTCTCGCTTCTATCATTTGACTGCTGTAGACTGATTTCATTCCCTCAATTTCTTAATATGCCAGTATTGTGTCTCATTGTTAAGTGAGACTAAAAAAAAAGGAAAAAAGAAGAAAAAAGACCTAAATAATGTTTCCATAATATAATATAAAGTAGTTGACCATGTTTGCAAAGTGTTTTTCTTTTAGCTAAAATATCGGAAACCGTTAATTTTAAAGAGGGTGCAAGACGATACTATAGGGTTAGAAGAGCACATTACGTCTTGCTATTATACTATCTAGCTCTGTCCCCAAGATCCACAGTAATCTTATCCATAAGGCTGAATTTCACATAGCTTTCATTCACACTTTAATATATTCTCAAGTTCCCTTAGTTTCCTTTTCTTCCCCTAATGTATATAACACAGAAAGTTCTCATATAAAACCAATCTCTCTTCTACCAAGCTTATAACTTTTCACTAATATTTCTGGCTACTTTTTTATACTTCTACCCTAACTTCTTCAAAGTCTATTTTTTTTTTAAGTGTCCCTCCTTGTTCTACACTACCAAATTCTAAACTCTCCAGTTTCATATTACATTCTTCTGAGAAATTCCTTCTCAAATTCTCTTGGGTAGCATAATAGCTACCCAAGAAACAGTTACTCTTCCTAAATTTCAGCTTCAGATCAACTCTAGACACTAATATATGGTGATCTTAACTTTTAACATTAACAAGGGCACTCCTATAAAGCATAGTATCTTGCATCGATCCTGCCAGTTTTCGATTTACAATACGTGAATGCCATGTCAGCTTATGGGCCATTTTATGACCAAACACGCACAAACTAGACAATATTTTTCTACCGAACTTAAAAGATTTTCACTGCTATTCCTAGCTGCGTTTCTACATCTTCTCCCTAAGACACCATCTGGTACTTTACAAACAATTTTCCTAAAAATTGTTCCATCCAATTTCTACATTTTCAAATTTTAGACTCTCCACTTTAAAATCAAACTGTCCCAAGAAAGTGCCTCGCAAATTGCCATCATGGAGTATACCAAATCACAATTTTCCAGGAGGAACGAGTAGTTACTCTTCTTACACTTCAGCTTCAGACTAACAATAGACGCTACTAGATGGTGATCTTTACTTTTAACATCAGTCACAGCACACCTACATACCCAATATTTCCTTAACATGTCCTGCCAGTCTTTGATTTGCAATAAAATGGCCAATAAGCTGAACCTTTATACAAGTTTTCTTCCTCATCACTTGGTATGGAAGAGGAGCGTGCACAGCTGTCCTGGCCTCAGGGGGATTGGTGCTGCGGTGGGTTGTTCGTAGTAGTAGTATCATGCAAGTATTATTTAACTTAAAGGCCATTTTGTGACCAAACATGTACAAGCCAGATATTATTTTAGAAACAGTATTTATTTATCACTAAATTTCACATTTAAGGATTTATGAGCTTGCTGATAACAGTTATGAGGCTAATATTACAACACAGAGGTCCAAATGAAAACTCGATGCAGCCTATATATTTCACATATAGTGTTTGATTTCCAACAGAATTATTATTTCAAAGCTTTTGATCGCGTTCATGATATACCTGAGGCTAATATTACATTACAGAAGCCAAAAGCCAAAATCTGGTTAAGATATGTTCCAAGAAATGATATTTGGTTTTCCCGATGAGCAAATTCCCATAGCACAACTTCCGTCATTGTTTCTCCTAACTCAGCCTTTTCCAGCATGACTGTTCCTACCACGACTATTAATATTATATTTCTAATATTAAACATCGGCTTATGTTATTATAGTAAAAAGTAAATTTAAAACTTAAAACAGGCAGGAATTAGCTTAAGTTGTCAAACCAAAAATGAGCAGAAATTTCCTACAAATGAAGGAATGAAACTAAAAACCAAGTTCAATTATGATGAAAAGTGAAACCAACCTTCAAACGAAAAGAAAACATGACAAACACGTGTGATGTTCCTGCCTTCAATACTCCCCATAAAACTAGTATGATTTACTTTTTACTGAAAACAAAATATGTTTTCAACAGTTTTCAGTTTTTCTTTTGCTATAACACTAAAAAATGTGATACCAATTCCTTAAAAAACTACTAAAAATCTGCTAACTCAACAAATCTTTCAGTTTCAGCTATTCCTTTAATTCCAAGTTTGTGGTTACAAATTGCAAGTAAATAGCGACACTTCTGTTTCAGCGAAGCACAAATGAGACTCTAACCTTTTAGAAGGTTGGACGGGTGGCTACAAGACACTTATTTTTGGCCAAATTTTCACAATATAAAAATATTGTGACCATTTCTTTAGTTTTACTATTCTTCGGGCTTATTATTGTCATTGATTGATTCTTTTTATGTCAACAGCTCTAATTCCACGGAAAAATCGACAAACCAAACAAAGTTCTTAATTTAAACAGTCAAATTAGTTTTCAGTGAAGCGAATGACATTCGAGCCTTTTGAGGTGCAGCAACACAACATTTGTGTTAATATTGTCTACTTTCAGTCAGGCTGCGTTATTCCTCTGATTGATTTTCTCTAGCGCCTTCATTTCTTAATTTATAGTAATTCATGTACTTTTTAGGTTTGACATCTTATTATTTTTAATTTCTGCTCGTTTTTAAGTTTTAAATTCATGCTAACTTTTAAAACAAAACATAGCTTTATAACTGAATAATACAAGGCCAATTAAATCTACAGACGAAACTGAACAAACGGAACAAAAAAGCTGATAAACAAAAGAAAAAGACCATGCATAGCTGTAAATGACATAGAAAAGGCCTACTCATTGCTTGGAACCCTCCAAGATAAAATTTCCAAAGGGCCAAGAAGACCATCTTTATTTGAATCCAACATAAGATCAAAATGCTCCTTTTCATTCAAAAGCCATGCTCGATCTTTATCTTTAGCTGAAAAGAAAAAACTAAGCTAATTTATCAAATCCGAAGCCAAGAAAAGTGGTTTGATACCGCATACATTACAGGACCAGCCGACAGGTAACAATGGATAGTCAATACGACAGGGTCTGCCCATTTGGATTATTAAAAAATATATAATATCAGTTTTAAGTTGACCTCAGTGTAAACGGTCATTGCTAATGTAAGATGAAGTGGAAAAGGTCATAGAATTTAGTTTACTCCTATCTCTGAAAGTAACAGCATTAATTGTAATTACTCAATGTGTCATTAAAGCCTTATTGAAAGTACTCATTCCTGAGATAGATAATAAGCTACACTATTAAACACCGAAACGTTATGCTATTAGTTCCTTAAAACATTTCAGTAATCATTTACAATGAAATATTTAATTAATGCAATATTACGAAAAAAATAACAAAATATAGTAAAATAGCATGGATCATAACTGTGAATAGAGTAAGAGCAAAATGATAGTCCAAACAAAGCGCTGCTCTATTTGCCTATTTTGCAATGCAATGCTTTCTGAATCATGAGTGTAGACTATATAAAGGACACTTTAAGAAAACTACGACGACTAACGTAGTCGTAACGTAATAACGTATCCGCATAACGTGTAAGATATGACGTATACGTAATAGTCGTATAACGTAACGATTAACGTCGCAATAATGAAGATTTGAGTATTGGGAGACACTAAACCACACCTTATTCGAAGGTGAATGATTACCCTACCAGCCATATCTTATCGAAAGGTGAACGATTTTAAGAAAATATATAATTTGTAGTCTACAAAAGAGTAACACTAATCTTTCAAGCAGATTTCTTTGGAGAACTTCGAACCACCTTTTATCTTAGTTTGGCATTTCTGAGCATTACCATTAAAGCCTATTACATTTTTTGAGGAGCTTCAAGACTATCCAGAAAAAAACTTAAACAAACATTAATATTGAAGATCTTGTTTATGATTGTGTTTTCCAGTAATAATTATTTATTTTGAACAAGAATTACGTTATTTTTCTGTCATAAAAGGCCAGGATATTTTTACTCTTTTTTACATTTCCTCAATACAGAATAGCCTTCAGTCAACGTAGAAAAAATATATTAGCAAGACCTGGTAAGCTAATGTTAATACAAGCACAAGAGCATTAAAAAAAGAATCTGCTTTGTTAAAATGGGGAGCTATAAATATATCTTTAAAAAAATACGGAAACACAATCAGAGACACTAGCCAATCCCTTTTTTTATCTTTGGAATAGTCCCTTATATATCCCTATATATATATATATATATATATATATATATATATATATTATATATATATATATATATATATATATATATATATATATATATATATATATATATATATATATATATATATATATATATATAAATATATATATATATATATATATATATATATATATATATATATATATATATATATATATATATATATATATATATATATATATATATATATTCCTTATTTTATCTTTGGAATAAAAAAAATCAAAGAAGAGCCACACGGCTTACAACAAGCTCTGCATGCACCACGGCTAAGAAAGAGAAAGTACATATACTGTGAATGTCAGAACTTACAGACTTATTGGCAATACTTTACACATTAGAATAAGCCAACTAAAAGTTAAATACAGACTTTCAATAGCCCATCGTCTGAAAAAGAATCAACACCTCCCCCCATCCTTGAATTTCTGAACAATTGCTTTGTATATTTACCAGTGGTGGATCAAAATTCAGAAAAACTGAAATTCTCTAACGTTTAGTTTTGTAGCAATAAACTGTCAAGCGTTTTCTCTTGCAAATTGGCCTTTTTTTATTGATTTTTTGTTGTTGTTGTTTTTTTTAATGGGGAATCCGGCGTTTTTGAGACCAACAGATATGCGTTATTGCTCTATCATAAAATTATTAAAATGGTCAGTGTCTTGTTTCAGATTTTGGCAGCTGATTTAACGGGTCTCTGATTAAATCTTTTAACAGATTCTTTTTTTAATATGGCGTTTAGATTGTTGTCATACTCATTTGATGGAAACATCCAGTTTTGAAATTCCTCTTTGTCCAATACACCATCTTGATTTTGGTCATAGTCTTTCTCAAATAAATCTTTCTGGGTCTCGATATCTTCCTCTTCGGAATTGTCTGCATAAAAAAAAAGAAAAAAGAAAAAGATACTACTTAATTTTACACAGAGCTACCATTAACCCTGTTACCGAAATTATAATAGGTGACAGTGATCAATAGGAAATCCATAGCTTCTTTAATGAGATTGAAAGCGGACAGCAATTTACAGCAGTAATGAGAGATATGGGAATGAAGATAAGCCATAACCTTCATTAATTCTCAAAGGAGCAGCAGTGAGTTAATAATGTTGTTTTTTGACGCCATCTACTGTTTCTTAGCCACCCTTTCTGAACTTTACGAAAATCCCACTAAACTTCACAATTAATAAACTTTACTATTACCATACAATTAGTATTACCATAGAAAGTAATAGCACTTTAGGGGCAAGGAGGAGAAGACAGAAGACGATTTTTTTTTTTTTTTTTTTTTTTTTTTTTACAAATTTTGTCATATTTTCATAAAATTTTCAAGTAAATGGGCTGTCCGACAAATATGGCAAACATTGGCAAATTTCCACGAAAGTGCTATTACCATAACCTAAATATTAATCGACTATAAGGACATGGCTTAGTTGGGTTTTATCACAACAACCTCTCCCAGCAGTGTAATCATAATTTTGAAAAGACCATGCAAATGAAACTTTTTGAAACAAAAAACCTGGTCCACTCTTCTTGGCTAACGTGGGCTGTCAAGGACGTTTAATAAATAACTGCTGGAATTTTATTTAGTATTTAATATTACTATAATTTACTCATTTATCTAAAATTAAAAACAAAATAGCAACTTCATAAATTATGTTAAAAGAAAAATTTTCGTGACGTTACTATGACTGATTAGGGAACATCCCATCTAGTTTAGAATTAGGCAAGAAATGGCAAAAAAGACTTGCTGCGGTAAAGGTAGGGAATGAGGTTAGCAGCTGGTTTTGTATTAAATTAGGAGTTAGCAGGGTTGTGTTCTATCCCCCTTTATATGGATTATTTAATGGACTTTGTCTTAAGGAGCACAGGAAAGGCGATGGGAGACCACGGAATCAAATGGGGAGGAAAAAACCTTCTGGACTTAGATTATTATGATGATTTAAGCATCTTAGATGAAAGTGTGAGGAAAATGAATGAACTTTTAGAGGTTTTGCGAGTTCAGGGTGCTAGAATAGTGAAAAAATAAAAATTAAGAAGACTAAGTCACTAAGGCTAGGAATAAGGAAGATGAAAAAGTGAAGTTGAGTAATAGAAAGATTGATTAGGGGGGCAGCTTCACTTACCTTGGTAGAACTATTAGTAAAGATGGTGGGAGCAGTGAAGATGTTAAAAGTAGAATAGCCAAGGCTCAGGGTGTTTTTTTTTCACAGTTAAGAAAAGTTTGGAAGAATAGGAAGATAAGTCTGCAAACCAAGATTAAATATTAGAAGCTACAGTGGTGACAGTGGTCAAATATGGCTCTGAAGCATGGGCACTCCGGAAAGCGGATGAAGATTTGCTACTTGTTTTCCAGAGAAATTGCTTACGGATTGTTCTGGGTACCCGTCTGACTGACCGTATTTCAAACAATAGGCTGTACGAAAAATGTGGTTCAATACCGCTATCTAGTGCTATAATGAAAGAAACGTTGAGGTGGCTAGGGCACGTTGTGCGGATGAAGGATGACAGATTGCCAAAGATTGTCCTTTTGGTCAACCGTCTAGGGCTAAACGGAACGCAGGTCACCCTCGTCTGGGGTGGGAGGAGGTCATAAAGAAAGATTTAAAGGAAATGGAACCTTCCTGGGAGGGTGTAAAAAGGGAGGATTTTGATAGATTGGGATGGAGGAGGAGCGTGCGTAGCTGTGTTGGCCTCATGCGACTTGGTGCTGCGGTGAGTTTTTAGTAGTATTAGTCTGCAAAAATTTGTTTTACTAATGAAATGCTTGAAGAAGATTGCTCATATTCTTGAAGAAGCTACACTATGAAGCATGTTTGTATTAATTTATGTTATAGTAAAATATTCCTTTTCAACATGCATTGGCTGCCCCATACAATGGCTTATGAGTGAAGGTAAAAAAAAAAAAAAAAAATAATTATATTCTAAACTATTCGGGCTATGAGGTCCCAAGGCAGGTGAAAAAATTCGTAGAAACATAGAAAACTAATTTTCGATACAATGAAAACTTGTAAAACAAGAAACTGCGGTTTTTGATTCCAACTGTAAAGAATTACATAGAAGTTAAGCGTTTTATGCTTTTTTGGGAACAAGAGAAGAGGTCTAATTTTGCAAAATAACTTATTTGACAGCCCAAATAGGAAGTTTCTGCATTTTAGGCTTTCCCAAAAGTTTCATATAAGGTATTAGAGAAAATCTAGGGGGGAGGGGATCTCCTTTTATGCAGTTTTACTAAGATATCTTCACAATATTACCTTTATTTCCAAGATACTCCATGAAATTAATAAATCCATCGCCATCTAAATCTTTGTCCTTCAGTGTTTGGCGAAGGATGACTTCTAACATATGAGGAACTTCTTCCGGATGAGAGAAGGCGACAAATTCAACAGCATTCAACTTGCCATCTTTATCCAGATCGGCAGTCTTGAAAAGCTCTCTATCGTTGTTCAATAGCTAGAATTTACAAATATTAAACGATCAATACTGAAAAGACTGAATGAAAAGGCCTGCGGTTCACATAGGTGCACTGAGTTCAAAAACACATCGTGTAATTTACCTACGCAACAATTTATTGAAGTTAAAACTTTCACAGATTTACGTCTTTTGACCCTTGTTTCAAACAAAAAGAAAGAAGGCTATTAAAACCTTTGTTTAAAAAGAAGACTAATAATTTTTCTACTGTAACCAATTGTCACACTTTCTATTTATTTATTAAAGGAGATGATCCTTCTAAAATAAGCTACGACACACCATCTATCATATCAAAGTTGGACGATACCCTGATTTCTTGGCAGTACAGAAAGGCAAGTAGAAAAGTTGGTATGAACGTGTCAGCATCAGATATGAGGAGCCAACATGAAGCTAGTAATATTTCTTTGTTAACGGTTACAGAGTATTTTTCTCAAGATTGTAATCTTGAGAACTTAATCTATTTCAAATTTTGTGGATGGTATCAAGAATAATATCACACCATGTTGGAAACCCTGATTTGAATTTAACTTTAGTTCTTAGACACATTATTGATATGAATAACGATATAATCACAATGAAAACAGAGATGATAGTCTTTTGCTAACTTGGAATGTCGTTTTTCTATTATACGGGAGAAATTCAGGAGTTTCCTTAGACATCCTTAGAGAGTAGTGAGAATTCAAAATTAAAGCATACGCGAAAAGAATACAATTCAAATTAGTCATCTCTTCTGGGAAGATGCCAGAATCAACATGTTAGAGGCATTACCCAAATAAAAGTGGTATTGTGAATAATTGAAGATATTTTACTTTCTCGAGCCAGGGGACGAGGTTTTAGTGCTATAGTCTTAGTGCGAAATCTTAATCATAAACTAAAAACATGAAGTTACAAGTAGAGTGAATTGTGTCAATTACGACGTGGCTATTCCATCCTCTGGGAATTTTTTAGACTTAATCTCCTCCAAAAACCCTGAAGAAAGGCGCCATATATGAAAAGCACAGTAATGTTTGAAAGTATCGCTTACATTGGCATATCAGTTGGTGAAGATGTCACAGATGAAATGTCTGTAAAATATTCAGATTGAAGCTCTGACAGAGAGCGTTAATAGTATTTCACAAAAAAAAAAAAAAAAAAAAGAGAAAACGGTGGTCACGTGTAATGCTGACATTGGTAAGACAAGGCACATCGACAGAAACCATGCTAAATAACCAAATCTACAATATCAGCAATAAAAAAGGAAACTAGAAAAACGACTGATACAAGGATTATGCAACATTCTATTAGCCAGTGATCTCACCTGTAGTAGTACTGCCAAAGCCTGACAGAAATATTCACTTCTACGTTAATATCAGGGATCTTGACAGTTTCCTAGTTTAATCCGTATCCCCTATCCTAAATTGACGATATTTGGAAATTGTCGGAAAGGCTAAATTTCTAGAAGTGCTAACCAACAGGCTTGGTTGAATCCCAAAGGTTGTCCCAAAGCAACTTTCCAAAAAACTTTGGGGCTTGATGCATGTTGACTTACACAGAGCTCTGTTAGCTTTCAGTGACTAAGGGACCAAACTTTAGAGAAAAACAGTAAACTTGCTAGGGTTAGCCTACGCTGTGTTGTGGCATTCCCAATTCCTGTGAAGAGCAACTATTGCACCTTAACGATGCAATTGGAAGCATTAGTAACGCTGGTTGACAATAAACCCTTGGAAGTGTCAATTCAGACAAGGAGAAATAGCTTATCTGGGTCACAGAGTTAAGAACAGAAAACTTCGGCCACTACTGATTAAAGTCCGGATGACAAAAATTTTTTAGAGCACCAAAAAACTTTTAAACAAAAATTGTAGAAAATTTAGTCTTCAACAATATTTTAATAAATGCAAATAGCATAAAACCCCCAGGAAACAACATATTTGCAAAAAGAATTTTTTTTACCTTTAAAATCTGTGGTCGCGGGAACCCCACGATACACAGGGTTTGAAACAAGTTTAGGGTGGAATAATAAAAGATTTACACGAGTTTAGTATTAATAAAATGATTGATGATTGATTGATTGATGACACGAGAATAATTAGGTGACTATCTCAAATTCCAAGATTCTTACCGTATTTTTGCTAAAATGACTGGGCTACTCAACAATTTTTGAAATCTTCACCTTAATATGATCCTCCTCCTCATCAAACACGTAAGTTCCAACTTAATATCCTAAGCTACTTAATGCCAGAGATACGCCCCTTTGACCACCTGTATGTATATAGTGTGTTTTGATTTAATTCAACATCCTCCTGAATATTCCCTGAAGATTTCACTTTCATAACCTTGGGCTTAGTAGTGGTAGTTGGCATATAATAGTAGTGATCCAAGTAGTATCAGTCATACTAGTATTAGTCGTAGTAATCGTAGCAGGTTTCAAGTCTTTGACCCATGGTGCCCAAAAGACCAAGAGCATTTAGGTGAAGCTTTCAGGGAATGTTGAACTAATTCAGAACACACTGCGTGCATTTTGATTGCCAAAAAGGTGCATCTCAGGAATGGCTTAGAGTATTAAATTGGAACTTTCAGGGACTGATGAGGTGGATGATCAATTAACCAAAAAGTTATATGTGCTGCATGCCACTATTACTACTACTACTACAACAACCACTAATACTGCTATTACTTCTATTGTGACTACTACTGAGGCTGAGGATATTAAGGTGAAAGTTTCAGGAAATGTTGAAGGGGAATTCGGATGTCAAAGAACGAATCGGCAATATCTTAGGAACACCTTAAAGCACTAAGTTGAAACTTCCAGGGCATGATGAGGAGGATGTTCAACTGACAAAAGGTAATATGTACATACTACTACTATTGCTGGGGCTTCTACTTCTTAACACCAAACAAGCGTTAAACTGTAAATCTTTGAACCACTGGAAGAAGAGACTGGTAGGGCAAATAAAGACCTTGCTCAATACAGTCAAGACCAACTTGGAGCCTACTGGAGCCTTTCAACGCCAGGGGCGAAGATGGGACAAGCTATGGCTAGAGATCACTGCACCATACGCTGACGACGGCGCAGCATGGCACTATGAAACAAAGAAGAGAAAATATAAAAAACAAAATAAAAATCAAAAGGCAAAGAAAAACGAGGGTAGTGTCAGCCGGCGGAACAACCTGAAGAGAAAACAAGCAAATATTTCGACAAGGACCTCCGCCAAGTCGTCATCAGTGAAAAAAAAAAAAAAAAAAAAAAATCTAACCTTTTGAAGTAGACTACACGAGAGACATAAAGACACCCAGAGTCTATTGACTCCCGTATTTGACTGTATATTTGTGCCTCATGTAGTCTAGTTCAAAAGTAGATTGTTTTTGTTTTTTTATGGCACTGAGGACGATTTGGCGGAGGTCCTTGTCGAAATATTTCCTTATTTTCTCTTCATGTTGTTCCACTGGCTGACACTACCTTTGTTTCTCTGCTTTTTTTTTACATTTATTATATTTTCTCTTGTTTGGTTCATAGGTCATGTAAAGCCAGTGTGGTCTTAGAATGTATTTACGTCAAGCATGGTAATCAACCGTCTGCCAAATTAGAATGCAAGGGAGAGCTGAAGAGCTTGTGTCTTGAGACAAGTACAAGTAAGTACTACTTTATACCCTAGTAATAAATATTGATCATACCATTCTTCGGTTTACTGTGACATATTTAATAAGCTTTTCGTCTTAACATCATGCAAGTATCATGTTAACTTATGGGACATTTATGACCAAATAAGTAATATCACTCATACACAAGCCGTTCTTTACAGTAATGCAACCATGATAATATATCAAACAGGCATCCAGCTTCTTCTTAGCTGGATCCGGGTTGCAGCGGTAGCTAGCAACCTAATAAGAGACGATCACGTCCAATGTAAAGAAATATAAAAACCCATAACTCCTAAAAAAAGAGTCAGATCAAAACGAAAAGTACACCAGTAGAACCGCCTTGTCAGAAACCCCTGTATAGGAAACTTTCTGTCTCTTGGCTTGAACAGCAAGGGAAATATATTGGCTTGAAAATCAAGAAAAGTGTCAGCTACTACAACATTCTGCCTAAACGGCATATTTTTTTTTTCTTTTTTTCTCTTCCACAGATAGCTTGTCACTGGAACATCGTAGAGAGTTGTTCAATGGCTCATTTTAAAGGAAATTAATTGGGTTAAAAATCTTTTGTAACTAAAATAAATTATTTCTAAAAGAGAATAAATTTTTTACACAAAGGATCGAAATGGTTCATCATAAATCCAGAATATGTAAGTTTCATCAGATATAATTTCATCCTGTTGAAGATTGATCAATGACTTCATAATCATAGTTTGTAGCCAGGTCGTCTCTTACTATTCCAATTAAGAAAAAGCCATAGGCTTTTTCCTGTTTGTAATTTCACAGTATTTGGATTGCAGTTGTAGCTAGTTATGTTACATAAAGGACCGATATAGTTCATCCGGGTTGCAGCGGTAGCTATTTTATCCGGGTATAGGAAAGAACAAACCCCAGTTGCAACATACGTTATCATATAGCTTTACTGTAACGTCCTTTATGGTTGTAACAAACGATTATGACGCGATATGAAGATTCAGTTTTTTTTTATCAAAAAAGTTATTTCATTTTAAATATTATGTTTCGGTACAAAAGGCACTAGATGTAGCAATTTCCTTTCAAATGAGTCCTTAAAGAGCCCTCTATGATACTCCCATTCCCCACTAGCAGTGAAGAAGAAAATAAGGACACATCAGTAAAGAACATCTCTACCTTTCTAGCTGTCCTTAAAATAAAATAACAAACATAATTTGTGAAATTTAAAAAAATTGCTGTTGAAATAGAAGCTAAATCCTATTTGTATTTCTCCTTTTAGACTAGTGATTTCTCTTTACTGCTATAGTGCCTTTAGTGCTTTAGTACCGATTTATTTACGCAACGTTGGTTTTACTCCACAGATCACAAAGATGTTGAGACTTTATACTTTCCTGAGAGCGATTCTCTTTGTTGTTCAGGTCAGGGGACTGTAAGTTTCCCGAATAGCGTTTTCATCCATGGCGAATCCAACAGTGTGCTTTATTTTTCGGTCCGACACCATTTCGTAGGGGTTCCAGGCTATTTTTTTAAATTTCCTTAAATTTCTTTTCAAAATAACATTTTACTATCAAGACTAATTTACCTAAAAGTTACCATTTCTGAATCAGATAAAAATGACAATTTTTCTCCCTCTCCAGTTTTAAATGCGGTTTTTTTTTTGGTTACTATGGGCCGTGTTTCGTTCCTAACTAGGTTGTCACTGCCGCTGCAACCATTATTTAATTCATTAGGCGTCTTTCAAATTATTTCGACTAATGTAAGGGATGTTATTATAGTAGGAATGAGATCTATTTTAATAGTGGTTTTCACGGGAATAACTGCCGAATGAGCACTTCAAGCGTCAAAATTAAAATAGATGAAAATTTAAAGAATACTTATGAAACGTTTTTTTTCAATAAAATAGTTTCATCACGACACAAATATCAAAGACACAATCTAATATAAAATAAAACAAGAGACAAAAAAAACCACCTCAAATAGTCAAATTTAAAGAAGAATAAAATCATTGAAACATTAAACTAAAAGACATAAATATATTTTAAAAAAAGTCATGCTGATAGCACACAGGTCTCATATAGACTATTTTAAATGATTTATTTCAAACTGGCATAGTAAAAAAAAAAAAAAAAAAAAAAAAAAAAAAAAAAAAAAAAAAAAAATTGTGTTAATTATAGCTAAGGAATTATAGCTCGGTGTTTAATAGTGTAGCTTATTATCTATCTCAGGAATGAGTACTTTCAATAAGGCTTTAATGACACATTGAGTAATTACAATTAATGCTGTTACTTTCAGAGATAGGAGTAAACTAAATTCTATGACCTTTTCCACTTCATCTTACATTAGCAATGACCGTTTACACTGAGGTCAACTTAAAACTGATATTATATATTTTTTAATAATCCAAATGGGCAGACCCTGTCGTATTGACTATCCATTGTTACCTGTCGGCTGGTCCTGAATATATATATATATATATATATATATATATATATATATATATATATATATATATATATATATATATAAAAAAAAAAAAAAAAAAAAAAAAAAAAAAAAAAAAAAAAAAAAAAATTGTGTTAATTATAGCTAAGGATCCTTCACCAAGCTTTATAGTTGAGATAGGACTTCTATTGCTTGAGACAGCAGAGCAACATCTTGAAAATACTGATTGTGGACACAAGTTTCCAAAAAATCAGAATCGAGATTAAGAGGTGGAAACTGATTTGTACCAACGAATACTTTCAGTACGATTCAAAGTTGTTAGTCCCCCGCCCTCCAGCAATATTATCCACAGCGAAGCTTTCGGCCTAAAAAAAAAAAAAACTTGGAGCTCCCACCCAAAACCATATCTGTTACCATCTACTTCAAAATACTGGCCATGTACCCAAGGTTTTTCCAAAAAGCTTCACTTTTCAAGAGTGTCTCCAATATCAAATATCATGAAAATTAAATTTTTCAGCATTAATATGTGTATCATTTCTTGTAAAAAGAAATAAAAATATATATAGGTAAATCAGCGAAGCTGTTATATTTTTCACTTAAACTCGTCTGTCTTTATTCTATTTGGTTATAAAAATTTTACGAGTTTCCCTCCATCTGCTTTCATACATGTGTTTTCGAACTTTAAACAGGAAAATTAAACAATTTACTGCACAGATTATGTAAACATATGCCGTAAATTCATTAGAAATAAATTATGAGAGATTCATAAATTTTAGATTCAGCACTATGACATTAATAATATCGTAAGAATAGAGAAGGGGTTCTTAGTCAATTTTTAAATATGGGATCTGTGCATATGGAAGACAGAACTTGAAAAAAAGGACAAGAAATTATGGAAGTCTTAAATACTATAAGTAGAATACACTATGATACATACTTAAAAGAAGGCTTTACTCGCCAGAGGTTCAGTCCCTGTCTGACTTGACGACGGACAATAGACTTTGGGAAGGGTATTTTTATACCCTTCACTCTTCCTGACTATAGCATTAAAAAGAAGAAAACAAGAAAATAGTTTATTGAAACTATACAAATAATTTCACGAAACTATTAATTACGTAAATGAATAGAATGATAGGAACTTAAGTTGAGTTCACAGGAACTTCAAGAAAGCCAAAATACTGATGGCAGCGACAGAACATCAAAGCAGTGGAAAGCTATATTCTTGAGAAGTATAACTGATAACAACAGAACATCCCTAATTTAGGTATTTCGTAATAATACTTAACACACGGCTTCCTGTTCTGCAAGACAAGTAGGCCTTTTTCACAAATTTGACAAGGAAAATGGCGCACCGAGTTTTATTCTGGGTAGAAGGAGGGCCTCACTTAAGAAAAGAAAGAGATTAAGTAAAATTTTAACAGACTACTTGAATAAATTATTATTTGCTCCAAAAATATCGAGATTTTACCTCTCTGATGAGGAAAATAGACTTTTCACCCATCTCCACAGTAAATTTTGATTTGTTTTCCCAAGAGCTTGACTTACTTGACTTAATTCTCCTGCTGACTTGGCGCCAGCATCGAGAGAGCAGACACTATCCTTCTCCAGCAAATACGTTCTTGAACTGCCTTGGGTGCATCTTACTTAGGAAATGATGTAGACTGTCGTGCCATCTTGCTCTTGGGCGACCCTCTGGTCGCTTCCATCCAGCAACCACAGGGTTAAGGTCATATACGATGCGACAAGAGGTTTTTTCTGTCATTCGGAGAAGGTAGCCGTATCATCTCAGTGTACGTTGCGCAAATTGCAGGGAGAATGGAACCTGCATCGTACTTGAGAGGAGGTTGGTGTTACTGATAAAGTCGTACCAACAAAGTTTCTCTATCTTCCGGAGTCATTTGCTTTGAATTATATCCAGCATCCTCAAAGTCTTGGTGGTTGCTGGCCAAGTTTCTGTGCCATAGAGTGGGACTGACAGATGCATTAAATATCCACATCTTTGTAGGACGGCTGACAAGAGGGTTGCGCCAAATGTTATTAAGTCTCTCTAGGACGGAAGTTGCTTTAGCGATTCTTGCGTTGACTTCGCTCTCGACATATCCATCACTTGACAGAATTTAGCCAAGGTACAAGGTTCCCAAGGGTAATCTCGATATATCTAAACTCAAAATCATACTCATTTTTTAACAAGTTTTCCACCCACATTCCCCCCCCCCCCCAAAAAAAGGAAATCATTACTCCAACCAAGGACTTATTCTGTGTAAAATTATATACTCTTGTATATAGAGACAAATCGAAAATGAAACAATTAGGGCCCTCTGTAAAAAAAATGCTGATGAAACTACTACGATTGCGACCAACGACTAGAAGATACAATATAAAAAAGTAAAAAATAAAAATAAACAGGTTTTGGAGGATAAACTTGTATTTCACCCAGCTTACCCCTTGATCTTCATGACTGTATGGATCCTTAATGAAAGCATCAAGTTCATGAGAGTCATCTATACCATAAGCTTCTGACACATATTCTTCCCAAGTGACAAATCCATCATGATCTACATCTGTATCTCCAAGACGTTCTCTTGCCTCTTCCTCTGAAAGTGACCTACAACGAGAGCAAACCAAATCTATAATAAAGAAACAAGATTTTGCGTCGCGTTTTTCAAGCGTTTTTTTTTTTAGTTAATTCACTGAGTTGTCTGATTCATAGATCTTTTAGATTTCCTTCCTGGAAATGGGTAAAAAAATACTGGTGGATTTTATTCTACCTTCTTAGTCTGTCGTGATGACATCCGTCTCTGGCGAAGAAAAACGGTTTTATCCATAGTCTCGATATTTTAACCACATATACAGCGATTGTCATCAGCAGATATAGTAAGGGGCTAAAATTATAGCTAACATATTTATACAGAAAAAAATAATTATTTCGGGTTCAGTCAATAAATTTTTAAGTAAAATTCAAATCCAACATATGTATAAATAAATATAAATATATATAGTAAATTTTCTTCTTTAATATTACCAAAATGTAAGTTGAATTTCTAATGAAGGAGAGAAAATCTTTTTCGTCTTCTAATTGCAAAAGAAATTATGTTGAATTTATATTTATATACTTGATTGCTCACACCTCCCCATAAATACGACGTAATACCTTAAATTTGGTATTTTTTTCCCAAGACAACATAACATTTCTATGACGAACAAACAATTAGAAGACGACGAAGATTGTGTCACCTTCATTAGAAATTCAACTTACATTTAGGCAATATAAGAGAAGAAAATCTCCAACTCAAGACTTCGGATGAACACAGATATTGAACTTTCTCAGGCAAGTCTAGTGAATGATTCGGAAGTAATTATTTTGTTGTGTATAAATATGCTAGTTTTAATTTTAATACTTTAGTATATCTGCTGATGACAATTGCTGTATATGTGGTCGAAATATTCAGACTTTTGTATCTGTTTTCACTGTCTAACAAATGGACTTATACCCATTTGAACGCTTATTTGTTTGCCTTCATGGATAAAACCCTTTTTCTTCGCCAGTGACGGACGCCATCACGACAGACTAAGAAAGTAGAATAATATCCATCAGTATTTTTTTACCCATTTCCAGGAAGGAAATCTAAATTATGCCAGAATTATCTCATTAAACTGCTATCGTGACCTTCTTTGGCACTAAGTTGGCTTTGGCTTTCTTTTGCACCTATTCATTGAAATAAAAACCTTCTTTGTTTAATAATGTTCTTCGGTGTACTCAGATGAATCCATGTTTCATCAGCACCCAACACTTCAGAAAAAGCTATAAGCCAAAATGTTTATCATATGATGTGTGCTGCTTGATAATAATAAAAAAACAACTTACTACTAGTATATGACAATCTAACTTACAGTAGCTATAAAATTTATATGAATAAAACAGTTCTTTATGAACTGTATGTTAGGCATAAATTTCCCTTTATTTTTATTGATATTCAGATTTCGTATGACTCAAACCAAAAACAGGGCATAAGGTTGCTTATAAGTTGAGGTAATAGAGAAAAACTGAGGTTATTTTTATGCCGACAGACAAAGAGTAGGTAAAAACAAGTCACATATCTATTCAACGAAAAGGCTATTCCCCAGTGCTCTCTATTCAGTAAACACATGGACAAAAAATCTTCAAAAGCAAGAGAGGCATGAAAACGAACATACCTAAATGACCTGAGAATCCATTGTTTCAACTCAGGTCGAGAAATAGTTCCATCTTGATTTTTGTCCATTTTGACAAGTAGATTTCCTAATCTTTTTCTAGCTTCCTCAGGAGGCAACTGATCAAACTCTTCAGCTTCTTTAGTGCTACCTAAGATTAGAAAGAAAAATATTTATACAAGGAACACAGGATAGCCCCTGAAACTGGTCAGAAGGGACTGCTATCAAATGTTACAGACTTATTAATTCTCATGAGTGTTCTTGTTTTATGAACTCACAAAAACTGGGTTTGAAGGTAAAAAAAAACATTAATTCTAGTGAAATAATTTCATTAAGAACCTTGGGAGAGGTTAGCCCTTTCCCCCCTCTTATGCTCTAAGTTTGGTAAGCCAAAGAAAAAAATAATAATATGATAGCTAAGGCTAATATATAGCACTTGTAGTTCGAAGAGGGTGTTTGCCCTCCTCCCCGTCCAGTCAGTCACCCCACTAAATTTTGATTGGTTTAGGAAGAATGCCGACTTTTAGGGCAATATTTTCCCTGCCCATCTTACAAAACCAAAAACTATTTATAACATTTTTCACTCGGTCTGATATTTTCGGCATTTTCACTCATATTTTACTATTTTTCTTTTATCCTCAAATACTTACGCTGTTATCAAACATCAAAAATATGAAGAAAAACATCATTACCAGATAGCAAAACAAAGAAAAATATTAGCGTGGTAGTATTAACAAAACCCAATTGATTGATAAAAAGTCTCCTCCCCCCCCCATACCAGACTGAGGAATGGTAGCCTAAAATACAATTTGTATGTGTTTCGACCCCCCCCCCCCACTCAAGAAAAACCTCTGGCGAAGAAACCTTCTCAATGGCCCATTCGCAAAGATATTTAAGTAGCTCGTAATACCAAGATTAAAGCTAGGGCTAATTTATGCCAATCAGAATTTTCTGTTTGACAGATGCCAATCGAAGAATTCAATGAAAATTTCTGATTGAGTCCAAATGCAGCTAGCCAATTCTCGATATTAGAAAAAAAAAAGTTTCAGTGGGAATGTGCCTTAAACTACTATGTCACACTGAATTTGGCGATTGAAACTCATCGGTTTAAATAACATCTCTCTTGCGGCCGACGCCAGCCAGTCCATGTAGCGATGGCGATGCTAATTATTGTCGCATCAGAAACGGAACGTTTTCGGTTTTTCCGGTAACATAAAAACATAATTCTTGCAATATGTTATAAAATTTATTGTCTCATATACAAAACAAAGAGTTAAGCACAGAGACAAGCGAGAGGGTGCCATCAATTTTGCCGAGCATATAATCTTAGCCTCGTTTTTAATTATTCTTGGTAGTAAACTATGGCCATTTACTCGTCGCCAGCAGTCATTCAAACCCCATTTTTTTTTGTCAGTTGTTGATTACTGGTCATTAGCGAATGACCAGTGAACGACAGATCAAAATACCCCAAATTTTCATATGCCTTGATCAGTTCTAATTCCTATTTTCAAGATGTGTCCAATAAATTTCACTTCTTTTCTGTACTTGATTCTTTCAATTACCAAATACATTTGCCAATACAACAAAATCTGTGTTTGACGATTGGCCGGTGTAGATAAAAACACAAAATAAGCGACTGGCAAAACAAGAACTTGGGAAAAAGTCAGCTGGTTACAGGTCAGGCAAATACCAATAAAAACGAGGCTATTATAATGTTTAATCCAAGCACTCAATGACTGTCTACAGCCGTGTTTTTTAATATTTCAGATGTGTTTTTTTATGATTGCAGCAACTCCTAAAATAATTTACATGTACTCAGTAACACATACACATCACTAAGTACATTTCAATTGAACTCCAAGATTCCGGAAAACCCTGGTTTGGAGAGAAGAAATTATTAAGAGGAAAATGAAGCAAAAATTATAAAAGATGATCAGCATACAGAAAAAAGAAGATAAATTCTTCATTTATACTAATAATCTGTCTAATATGAGCAAAGTTTATCCGATGCTCACACAGATATTCCCAAACAAGTAATATTCGTATATTACTTGTATATAGTATATATATATATATATATATATATATATATATATATATATATATATATATATATATATATATATATATATATATATATATACACGCATACACCAGGTTTTTAGTAGTAAGATAAACATGTTAAATCTTGAATCAGAATCACGCAGATTTGAAAATAGCATGATTGGTGGCAAAATATTTGGCAAAGGATCTTCCGACACCTCCTCTCCTTGCCAATTCGCTTGCAGAAATGCAATTACTTCAGAATTGTTTTGAAAATTCAAAGAAGCATTTTCAATTTATACTAATGGAGGCATAAAATAGTCCCATGATCCCACCTACCATATCCCCACACTGCTCGTCCCCATTTTTCAGGCAGAAGGCCTAATGATACACCTTGCTTGAAATAGAATAACGCAAGGAATTCCAGTGACTATAATTGGAGAACTAAAGTTGGCCTCATCAATTTTTTTGCACCAAAATCACAACAGCATTTTCAATGTGCATGATTGGAGAATCAAATTGGAGACATACTCTCCCAACACACCCTACTCCTCCCACCTTTAACTATTAAATCGAAGCGTAGGTATGTTGAACATTGTTCAAATCAATAAGGCCAGCCATGGTTAACAGAATCGCAAAGCGAGCCAGTTACCCCTCCCTCCCCCCAACTTTTTAACAAAAAAAGTAGTCATATTATACACTCTTTGCAACAAAATCATGTAAAAGAATTTTGATTTGTATCATTTTAGGCCCCTGCTAGGTCACCATCATCTGTTTCTCAGACCACAAAACAAAAATTACTGCAACAAAAATAGGGCTGCAACCCTTCCGGCCCAAAAATCTTACAAAAGGTCAGTGTATCATTTTCACTTAACTGAAAACCAAATATATTTTAATTAACTAACTTTTATAATTATGACGTTGAAAAAAACATTCTGTTAAGCAAAATCTTAAATTTTGAAGTGCTGAGATCTTCAGGTATTAACGTCGTTGAATATTAAATAAAGGTCAGTTTATTTTCATTGGTTCTTTCCAATCATTGATTATTATGATGATTCTACTTCATGTTTAAACGATATTTTGACAAGTTAAACCGCACTATTCGAAATACATATAATCTTCAGCAACCCTTTTCAATAGCACTATTACTGTTTGTAGTAATTTTTGTTCGTTTTAAGCTTGACTTGATCATTCAAGTTCCAGGGTTTTTGAATTCATTTATTTCAGTCCCTGTTACGTTTATGCTTAGTATTTAGCATTATTATTTATTTGAATTTCTGTTCGTTTTGGGTTTCATCTATTCATTGATAATAATTTCTGATCGTTTTAGGTTAGAATGTTTAACAAGCAAGTCAGATATTATGGCAAAGATCTCCACTAAGCTGTTTTCAGTGCTCCCCCCCCCAAAAAAAAGGAAAATGACTCCCACTTCCTTAATTTTGTAGTCTGATTCAAACGATTAGTTTTGTTTATTATGTATTTATGTTTTTTTCCTTCTCCCTTTTTTGAGCACTTAGGAGGCTTAGCGGGAGTCTGCTGAAACATCTACTTTGTATTTTTGTCTTTTTGTTTTTTTTTCCACTGCCTGAAAATCACTCTCGCTTTGGTTTCTCAATTATTTTGTATATTATTTTTCTTCGTTTTCTTTGTTTTGTTTTCTTGTCAAACGCCATGTATAGCTAGGGTGGTCTTCGAACAAATTGAAGTATGAATTAATATAGGACATTATTTCTGCTCGTCTTAGTCTTAGGTATTAATATGGCTCTTTACTTTTCCTTGAAATAAATTTTTAATCAATTGTCGAGAAATAGAGAATATTGTTGAGTTTTACAACGCAGCGTTTTTTCAGAACGCTTTTAAGAAACATGCTACGACTTTTTTCTTCTTTTTGGAAAATATTATTCTTTAGATATATCATTTTTAAAATTTTGAGGGGTTGAAAACGGTAGCGTTCAACCGATGGCGAGTAAAAAAAAAAAAGAAAGAAAATCCATGTTGCTATCGTAATAATTTTGTCAGTCAAACCGACCAGAGGTTGCTGCAACACTTTCCGTCTCCTTAGCAACGCAAATCTAGTTCTTTTTACGTTGAGACTCAAACTGTGAGAAATTAAGCAGCTAAAATTGATACAAGGCATTTTTTATAGTAAAAAGGTCATGATCCAAAACGTAGAACACAGAAAAACTCTTACCTAATATAGCTTCATGATCAAATTCTGGGTGATGTTCCCCACCTTCATAATGCGTATGATCTCTTGGACTAAATGCCCCATCTTCTTCTCGTTCTTTAAATCCATGCTTATGGACATGTCTTTCAGTAGTAGGTCCACATATAGCAGAAGTCAAAATCACAAAAATAAATGGTAAAACTTTCATTCTTTAAAATACTAATTTGTTCCTCACTGACTATGAAGATTTAATTGATTTAGCAGTTGTGCGGGAGAAAATCTGATGGAAACTAAACTATGAAGCTTATAATCCTTTAAAAATGAAGTGGATCACGTGCGCATGCGCCTAAGGATCCAAAATTGATCACGGAAACAATTTAGGCCGTCCGAAACTGAGTTCCAATCTCCTAAAATAAGTGATACAAGACATTCACTATTATAACTGAAAAGGTAGGCTACAGTATAGCACAAGCATTAGCCTTAAACCAATTGCAGTAATTAAAAAGGTGCTAGCTTGCAAAATGTGAGTATTACAAAAAGAAGGAAACAATTTAGAACAGTGACCGTTTATGGAAGGATTCATTTGCTAAACTTGCCTAAAATACTGTACAGCCATACCCACACACGTGAAGTGAAGATGAAACTACGCATAGTGAAGATGGAACTACGTTCCCCTTACTACCAGTGGCGCACAAAGGTCTTCTGATACCCGGAACGGAACTGCAACCTGTCTCCCCACCCCTTTTTTGGATTTTTTTCCCCTACTTTTTACACAAATAACCTTTAAAAATCATTTAAAGTGTTTACATTACGGAAAAAAGGAGTAAAAGTGCGTTTAAAAATTTTTTAAGGCAAACATATTTAGGTAAATAACTTAACATGTAAAAAGTTTAAACAAATTAAAAAATGTTAAAACACAGTAGTCGTATTGGAATTATTACTATATGTGGCATTATTACTACATGACATAGTATTGTATTTAGACCCCGGCGCCGCGCCGATGAGGGAAGACCGGCGGCGGCGGGGCCAAAAACAGCGCGCCACGCCACGCCGCCGGCGCGATCAATGTTGACCGCAAACATTAATGTTTTCATCAGTCTTTCTCAAATCACAGCTTAAATTTACAACAGATTCGAGCCTATTCATGAGTTCAAAAATTCACAAGTCGCTGGCTGGAAACTGGTCTTCTTCGTTATTCATCAGGAGAAGTAGAAATCTGGTAGAAATGAAATGGCTGTGTGAATTCTTAATATACATTATTATCAAAATTAGTAGGTTTTTTTTCATCGAGCATCGCTGCATACAAAACTTTAAATACCGTATCACAAAATTTGTCAGTTATCTGGGTAAAAACTTTGAATATAAGTTTGAACTTAGAAGCTTAATTTTTTTTGCTCTTTTGGATTCCTAAAAAGCCTTCTTGATCTAAAAGTGGTTTTTAATAACAATTAAAAAAAAAATACATTTGAAGTTTTTTGGCTTCTTTATAGAATATATGTCATGTAGGCTAAGGCTGAACTGCTGCTTTTTTATTGCTTTTGGCTGCTCTTTTGCATAGTATTCATTTTTCCTTTTGGGGATTAATTCCAACTTATAAATTCATAAATATCTAACATCAGTCAAATTATAAACTGCATCTAAAAGGAATAAATTTATCACATTGAAAAATACATGATGTACACTTCACATGAGAACACTTCAATCACAATGAAACAAAAAACACTCAATGGTTTATTCGGTATGAAGAAAAATGAAGTGCCAGCTATTTTGTTAGGTAAAAAATGAAAAGCTCATCCATTTTAAATGTAATTAAATGAAATAATATACACACTGAAGTAGCTCCAGGAAGATGTTGAGATTTTCTTTTTAGTTTGTCACTTTTAATCTAAGCAAAATGTTAGGAGACTTAGTATCAGTTATTGAGTTTAAGCTTTGATTTCCAAATGCTCACAAAAATTATCAAATTTAAGAAAGTCACAACAATAAGTCACCTGTGGTCAAAATACTCAAAGACTCCTCTTTGATCCCCACCCAGGCTCAAAGCTTCTGCTATGGTCAGTTCCATGGAAATCTCCAAAGAGCTTCTTTTAAAAATAGCTTTCAAGCGTAGTTAGGGGCATTTAGCCTTTTTTGCTATTCTTCAAAGCTTTGAAAAAAGTGTTATAATATTCCAAATGTTACATTTGTTATATTTGTGCATATTTTTGGTCATCATTTGTGCGGTGATCTAATTTTTTAAACCACTGTAGATACGTAAGAACGTTGCGACATCTAGTACCCTGGGGTCATGAGACTGTCAAAGACTCCTCCTTGAACCTCCCTAATTGAAAGCTTTTATTATGACCTGGCCTTGTAATGTTACTTGGGCACTGGACCAAGGGCGCCATTGTCACTCGAGCGCAACGTTAGGTGGGGATGTCGATATCGCTTTCGTCACACCATTTCGTTTTAGTGTGAATCTGCCTAGTCCTAATGAATTAATCTTTTAAAATTAAACCCGTTTAAAAAATATAAAAAAAAAAAAAAAAAAAAAAAAAAAAACGGGTTGGACGCAAATGTCCCTTTCCCTTTGGAGATAAAACCATGCAAGTGCTGTATCAAGTATAACTCACAAAAATCTTGTTAATTTTTGTCAACTTTTCAACTTTTTGGCATCCCTGCTTTCAATAAAAGAAATCAAGGTACTATAACTTAAATATAATAACTTCCTATGCCCCCTCTGGATACCATCTTGATAGGATACCGTGTCTGTTTTAAATAAAAAAATAACTTATTGGCACCCCTGCTTTAAAAAAAACGAGGTCTTGTCATTTAAATATGATAGCTCACTACCCCCCTCCCCCCGGATACCACCTTGATAGGATGCAGTCTCTGCTTTAAATTAAAAAAAAAAACTTTTTGGGATCCCTGCTTTCGATAAAAAAATTCAAGATATTATCATTTAAATGTAATACCTCCCTACCCCCCTCTGGATACCCTCTTGATACGATGCCGTCTCAGCTTTCATTAGAATAATTATTTACTTAATAATTAACTAGGTCGCTACATGGTTGAAATAAACACGCAAAATAACCTTAAACAGTTTAGTGTTCCTTGAAAAAAAAATTGAGGGTATGAGCAAAGGGGTACAAAGACGACAACAAAAATGTCGAAACTTCAGATATATCTCAAATTATTGGAAAACTGAGTCATAGATTCGCCGTGGCATCCTAAAGATCCAAACAATCTAATTAAAAGGGAGCACACACGAAAGCCAAATTAGGCCAGTAGCCTATAAGAAATCGCAAAATACCCAAGACAATGAACAAGTCCTAATGGGGGGGGGGGGGCCTGGGTCTAAAAAAATATTTCAATGGTTTCCCCGGGAATTTGAAATAATTTTCTTATGTCTCCAATTTAAATGAAAAAAATTATCTTTTTGGCATCCCTGCTTTCAATAAAAAAAAAATGAGGTATTATCATTTAAAAACGATAGCCGCCTATCCCCCAACCCAATATAGGCAATAATTTACATTTTATTTATGAATAATATTTTTGGATAACTTCCGGCTAAATTTTTAATTCCCCAACCTTGTAAATAGCTTAGTCTATTGCTATATTTTGTCTCAGTAGAAGGTTTTTTTTTTTGGGGGGGGGGGGGGGGGAAAAACGTTTAAGAAAGAAGATTGTATTTTCTATCAGGCGTTCAACAATTGAGTATTAAACATTAAGAAAATCTTATCTAAAACAGCAAAAAAAAATCTGCACTTAAAATTCAGCTGTAGAAACAATCTGTCGGCTATCAATTTCAAAATCCAACTGAAGGCTGAAGCTGTATAGTAGTGAATGCGTTCTATAATTCTATTCAACTTGAAAACAAAATTCTTGACTATGAATGATGTAAGAAATAGCAATTAGGAAACTGCATTTGAAATTACTTAAACTCATTTCATAAAAACGATACTGTGTTTTGTCAACATATGAAGAACTGTGTATATTGCAATTGTTGCAATTGCATATTGCAACTGTTTGTTTTTTTATGCAAAGTAACAAAAGAGACGAAAATTAATGAACAAGAGAGTAGTGAAGAATTATGGTATGCAAAGTAATATTTGGCAGGGAAAGTCACCGGTGATAAACCACAAGGGGTGGCACCGGGGATAGTGTAAGCCTTGCTTGATTTCTAATCAGGAAAATCGAAATACTAAACCACACGAGAAGGAAAAGCTCCGACTTTGCGGTTGACGCAATAAAGAATTGCCGCAAAATTAATTTAAAGTCGACCGAACGCCGCCGCCTCTACCGGCGGTGGCGCGCCGGCGGCGCGCCGGCGGTGTTATCACCGTTCGGCGGCGTTCGACCGGGCGTCTCGTCGGCGGTGTTCGGTCGATCCGCCGGCGCGGCGCCGGGGTCTAATTGTATTATTACTATATTACCATTATTACTATTGTGATTACTATATGTGGCAAAGATTCATTTTTTTTTTAAACTGGTCAACAAGCCGGACTTATGGGAAAATCATTTACTAAACTGGCCTAAAATACTACACATCCATACCCACACACGTGAAGTGAATATAGAACTACGCATAGTGAAGATGGCACTACGTTCCTCTTACCCCCAGTGACGCAGAAAGGTCTTCCAACACCGGGGCAGAATTTCAACTTGTCTCTCCACACCTTTTTTTTAAGTTTTTTTAGTAAGAGTTTACATTACGGAAACCAAGAAGTAAAAGAAAAGTAAATTATGCGTTTATTTTTTTTTTTTTAGGCGAACATATTAAGGTAAATAAGTTAACATGTAAAAAGTTAAACAAATTAAAATATTTCTAAACTTGGTAGTCCTACTGACATTATTACTATATTATTACATTATTACTATATATATTACTATATTATTACTATATGACATTATTACTATATGTATTACTATATATTATTACTATGTGAAATAGTATTGTATTATTACTATATTACCAAGGGCGTCGTTTGGGGGGGGGGGGGGAGTTGCCCCCCAATAATGTAGATAAAAAAAATTATTATACATCCCAAGTCCCTTGACTATCCGGATATGGACCCCTCCCCACCCCTAATTAAAATGCTGTAGGTTCGGCCCTGTATATTAATATTATTACTATTGTGATTACTACATGTGACAAAGTGATCAATCAGTTATTAAAGGGTGTGCATTAAAAAGAAAAGCTTATTCAAGCTCCTAACGCCGTGATCCATGTTTAAACAAATAAAAAATGGTAACAAAAACTATCTTGAAAGTGACATTTCGTGAAAATAATAAATTGACAAGTAAACATGAAAAACTGAGGAAAAAACAACCTTTTAAGATCATTTTGTGTCAACCCTACAAGGATGGCACCTGAGGCAGCCTCACTGCACCCCCTTTCTTATAACACCGCCCATCCCCCCTCATTTTCCAGAAAAATAAATATTTTAAACAACTCGCAGGACATTTTTGAAATTGAGGACTTAAGAATAAATGGTTAGACCCACGACCCCTCTCCTCCTTCCTCCTAACGATTAGACCAGTGCTCACAGTTTCATTGCTAAAAGCAGGCTTAAATAGGATATTCAAGTACACATTTATAGTATGTACATCTATTTAATGGCTACCATTTGTAAGGTCAATAAACCTGAGCTACTGCTTAAGTGAGGCAGAAGCCGTTATTTGAAATCGGGCAGTCATTTTAAGGGCTTTCTTGGAATTATTTAAAGCTGTGTTTGTCTGCATCCCTGATCTTTTACTCTTTAAGGACACTCGATACTAAAAATGTCATTTAGCGAGTCTCGACGTCGGTGGACAGTCTAAAAGAGAAAGGGCCCATTAGCAAATTTTCCCAGCACCACAGGGAGCTTCCGAAGCAATTCTGATATAATTTCTTAGATATGCCAACAGTTTGGAAAACTAACGAGAGGCTAGTTTAAAACAAAGGAGCTTATAATCTCTTGCGAAATGTTAAACAAAACACTGTCCAATTAATGTACATACAACATAAATAACGTGCATCCTGTATCCACAAAAATTTAAATCAAGGCAGTAAGCACAACAGGAAACTTCCAAAGCTGTCAAAGAATTCAATGAGACTTCTTATGAGCTGATTTTTAATGTTTTCCAAGTAGGTATACTAAAATATTTTTTAGGGGCTGCCATTTCCTGAACTTTAAAAGAAAATTTACTCTGTTCAATAAAAAATATGCTTTCTAATGATGTAAGTTTCATTAAATCTGATAATCTCTGGCACAAAACGGGAGAGATTAAGTGGTTCTTCTAAGATCTCCGGGAGAGTGTGTTGGCTTTTAGTTTTATGTCGTATATTCGCATCTCTTATAAAAACTACACAAGTTATGGTAAGACTGCACAATCGTTTCTGAATAGTTTGGTCACACATACTAAAAAAGCTTGTAATGGGCGAGATAGGGAGATTCACTAAGGTATCGAAGATTTACCTTAGGATTCACTGGAATGCTAACAAAATATTTTAAGTCAAATAACAGTGATGAACAAAAGCATTACGATTCTTAGCTGATCGGTAAAAGGACTTAGGCTCATTTTCGAGCTAAACCAAGTTTTTCATATTTTCTCTCTAAATACAGGTTCTCTTGACTCAGTAGTTTAGAGACATAAGTTTCAAACTTTTAATAGAAAATAATCGGTCCTTGGACGAAACCAATATTTAGGAGACAAAAATGTTTTTGTATTCTTGTTTCTTTCCCTAATAAAATATTTTGAGTCACATTTTCCTTCAAAAAAAAAACTCCAGAAAAGGTTTATGTATTACAGATACGCTATTTTGACACCCAAAGTGAAATACGATATATTTTTATTAATTTAGCTACTTCACTGTGAACATATTTCAAGTCCCGCTGGAGCTAATTGCATCAGAGCTTTTAAGTGGATCGTAGATACGCCTTTGCTGGCCCCTACATCCCACTCTAAACATTAAAAGAGGTCTCCCCCCCGCGTACATAAAAAGCTTTATACCAATCATTAAAAGGTTTTAAAACGTTGTATGTGCCATTTTGGTGGGCCAGATACATATTTTCTTTTGATTTACCTTTAACCCTTACCCAAGTCCAATTGCAAGGTCCACTTAGCCCTTTGGGACCCTTTGAAAACGTCAATTCGGTCCCCCAAGTTGTCCCTGGGGTAATACAAATACGCTATTTGGATAAATAGGGTACATATGGTTACTCTTAACCTATCTTCCTACTTCACCGGTAATAAATCCTAGTCCTAGTCCAACAATGACTAACAGTGCCAAAAATGTTACACTGATTAGACGTCAAAACCTATAGATCCTTCTTCTCTGTCCCCTTTCTCATTGTAAAGATTCAAGATTCAGTTACCCCTTCCCTGAAACTCCCTGGAAGTTTCAACTTGGCCCCCAAACCTGTGCTCGAAATATTTCATATACATTGGTTTGATCACCCGGTAACACACAGTTTCTTTTGATTTTACCTTGATACTTAAATTTAATAAATTATAAATTCCACAGGTGCTCTTATTGTAAAGCGTTTAAATGGATTGAAGAAGAAACATTCTTAGCACCTCCCCAAGAGCCATGATTCAAGGTCCAGTTGCACATCCTACACTCTATGAAAGTTTCAACTTAATACCCAAAGTCATTCCCGAAATTTTATAGATGCTCCATTTCGTAGCCTGGTGCTACACAGTGTCTTTTGGTTATCTTGCTATCTAGACTTGAATATATTTGAATTCCCATAGGGGATTATGCTACAAAAACATTTGGGTGGATCAGACACCTAAGATAAGAGACTCAACTTAATATAAGACTTAAGAAAGCCTTACAAAAAGAGACTTAAAAGACTCAAGCCCACTCTCAGCATGAAATATGAAGTCCCTTGCCTTTCTCCTTCTTTCTCTTACACTATCTGAAAGTTTTAACTAGACCCCCCCCCCCAGGCCGTTCCGAGATACTACAAGTATGATATTTTTAAAACCTGGAAATTCCCTATGATTTAGTTATATTTTCTCAGAGTTCTCTTTAGTTCTAGGCAATTCAAAGCCTAGTCCCTACTCCTCAAGACAGTCCCTGACAGTTTTAAATTGCTGGCCTCTCACTAGATTTTTGGTGAAAAATATAAACTTTATGAACTTTTGACCACAAAAATATGAGCTTTATGAACTTTTGATTGCGCTTTTGATGAACCAATTATGAACCTAAATTTACGATGTGTGCACCACAGAAACTGTCCGTGGTCACCAAAAGCGGCAGTTGGTGTTTTCATCACTGGTGCACATATTCTTCTTGTTTTTTGGTGTTGTTTTTTCAAGAGTTTTTCAATACAACAGTACCGAACACACCACAACAAAATACTCCACTCTACTTGTTTCTTTTGGTAAAATATACCGAAATTAAGGACAACTTTTGTTTGTTTACCCTGCTCTGTATGAGATCAACCTCTCTGGCTACTTTATCTTCTTCGCGCATCTAAATCTTCGCATCTAAATCTACCTTCTTAACGGCTCAAAGCATAGATCCTACTTTCTATAAAGTCTTTGGTATCTATGGCTTTTTTTTAGGCTCTCATTAGCTTCTTGAAGAAGACTTTCTGCTACTTGTCTCTTCTCCTTTTCAACTGACTTCTTCTCAATCAAATCTTTTCCAGGTATTCAATGATCTTCTTCCCACATAACATCCTCTTTTTTCCTCTTCTTCTTTCCTTTTGGACTCCTCTTCAACCTGTTTAGATACCTCAGTTTCCGAGTATAGTTTATAGCTCTGACACGCATTTCGCCCCAAATTCAACAGCTCTATGGTAATAGGGACTAACTCGGGCCTGTTCTATAACTTCTTTAGAGCGTCAGAGACTATCAGTCCAGAATTGAGCATTTTCACTTTCATCAATGTATTTTCCTTGGGCATGATCCATCCTGACCGGGAAAAGTCACGTTCAACGTCAGCGTTCCCATGCGAATGCAGAGAGCTACTTTTACTATCTTTGAAGCAAATGGATATTCTGTCTGTCCTTGATAGTTTTTCAGACTAAAACCGAGTTCCATAAAACATCAATCGTCGATGAAGTCATGTTCCTAGGCAAGCTCGGCTCCAGCTGGAACAAGTTCCATTCATCACTGGCAGCTTCAGTATTCACAAGGAAAGGCATAAACCCAACGATTTTCACAAAGTCGCTTGTTCTTGTCTCCGGATTTGAATCATCCCGCCGCAGGCACCGGAAATGCTGAAGGGCACTTTGACTTAGTGATTTCTCTTCAATATGGCGGCAAGCGGCCAGGTAAGCAGTTCTGGCACTACTCCTGAAGTTCAGAGCATCAACATGTTGTACCTTCGACAGGCATTCTTCCACGACGTCACCGCATGCTACTTTATCAGATGGACGAAAATCCCCGCTTGAATGAAAAAGCTCAGAAAAAGTTTTTTTTCTTCTGAATATCAGTCAAAGCACTTTGCTTGACAGAACTGCTGGTGGTCATCATTACTTGTCGACGCATTTCGTCATACAGAATGTAGATAGGTGGTTCTTTACGTTGAAACAGCTCTGTGAACTGAGCAAATAGGTTTCAAAAAAATATGACAAAGAGAACTAATGCATTGGTTGTGGTACACTCGAGACTGCTAGATATCTCTCGGTATTCGCTGGACTTCATCGTTTCTGGTCTTTTCTTAGGAATGAATTTCAGGAAATACTCACCAAGAGCACCCCATTGCTCATCAAGTCTCTCAGCTGAAACAAGGTTTAGCCAATGAAACAAGGTTGAACCATCGACTTGGCACATGTTTCAGAAAACGACGTGGAGAAGCTCCACATCTTCACAAAACATGCAGTGTTACAGTTTGAAACGTTTTAAATAAAGCTCTTCCAGAGTTGCATGGCTTGTCCTTTACAAGGAAAAAGATGACAATAGCAAGTGGTTTCCATCTGATGGCAAGAAAAATATGAACTATATGAACTTTTTTTCTAAATCATGAACCATTTATGAACTTAGGTTAAAAATATGAACTTTTTTCATAATTATGAGCCCAGTGGGAGGACTGAAATTGATACAACACGTCGTTTCTGAGATATTAAGGATACACCAGTTTGATAACATGGCAACAATTTTTTCTTTTTTTGTCTCTATAGTTTCTTTTGATTTACCATGCTAATTAACTGAGCATAAGCGTCTTAAGGCGGTTATAGTGCAAAATATTTCGGTGGATCAGAGACAAAAATTGTTCAGCCCCTTTTACCTCCCTCCAACACAAAATTTACAGTCCCCTTGCACACCCTTTCCATACCTTACCAGTACCTAAACATTTCAATTTCATCTCCTACTACGTTCTTGATATCTTTTAGACATACTATTTTGATGACACTCATTATGCCTTTCGATCTACCTCTCTCCTCTCCCCATGTCAAAATTTGAAATCCACTATTGAAAACTCGGGTGCATATGGGTTTACTTATTTACTGAAGTGCACTTATTGTTTCCAGAATAACTCGAGAAACACTGCGAATATTGAACTAGCAAGCGATTCCTAAGAACTCTTAGCTGATCGGAGGACTAAGACAAAACCTTGTCGCCTTTTCTGCTAAAGCCTATCTGTGAGCAATGGTCGATTTGCATAATAAAGGATGTGGAGGTAATGTCAATCCCAGAAAGCATACTTGTTAGATTCTTTCGATTTTTCTGAGTAAAACAACTATCACAGACTATCTAATATCGTTGTGGTTTTCAGGGTAGCAGGGTAGCTAATATCAGGGTAGCAGAAAAGGGCAGAGAAGGGAGCATGGTTGTCCTGCAACAATCAGTGACCAATCACCTCTAATCGCAGCCTACATGGTCAACAGAAAGTTTTTGGTCCATTTCTGGGTCTCTCCCCTCCTTACAGAACATAATGGTCGATTCTTTGACCCACAAAACGACCTCTGGAACTTTTGACTAATCGCACACCCAAAATCAAATAAACCCATTTTTCCATTATAAAACAATGTGTGAACGATTGGCAATTTGGATTATTTACAGCTCTTGCCCCAGTGTCTATGGGAGGGAGGGGGGCATACCATCTCTGTATGACTGAATCAGTTGACTATTTTGAATAAAATGACCACCTCAATTTACATCGTATGTAAATTGAGGCGTAACTAGGTAGCTAGGTCACGTATGTGTATGGCGTAACTAGGTAGAAATAAGGGCATGGAAGTAGGGCTGAATGCCCTCCAATCACTTTCAACTGTTAAAGAGAGCACTCGACTTTTCATTTTTCCGGTAGAATGAGCCCCCTCCGAAGTTTCTGTGAACACTATTTCCATATGAAGTGGTAACAAAAATAATAAATCATTGCAGACAGGCGGCTCTTTACTTAGGCAATGTTACTCTTGTTATGAGGACTTTTGACTGGAATAAAGTTCTGTACCATATTTGATTAGATGCCCCCCTCCACTTCTCAAACACACAAAAATCATAGATTTAGCTTTGATTAATATTTTCATTTTTTTTTATATAAAAAAAAACTGCTCAAAATAAAGTTATAGTTGTTAGCAATACATAAGTATTCTTAGCAACTAAACAAAGTGCTTCAAAATTTACCAAAGGATTTTTTTTATTTAAGGAAAAAAAAAACTAAAATAGAGGTCCCCTTGGGGTCGAACAACTGGCTGGGACAAGCCCCATGGATAAGGCAAACTGCGGATGATAGACGTTATTTATTTTAATTTTATTCCCATGGACTATTTGATACTTGACAATATAGTTCACCGTTATTACATTTATTAAAACATGTTAATGATTTGAAAGATGCTTAAGAACATTGTTATAATACTGCAAGTAATACTCCCTGCACATTTCATGAAAACATAGTGGAAACTTCAACAAATGATCTAACAGGAATGATATTACGGCTGAGCAGTCCCTCAATATGCCAGGGTTCAGCTGTCCTAGGTAACTGCAACTTTCAGGAATGTACCTGAGGGAAGGAATGATCAACCTGTTCCACTAGAACAGGAACATACTTTAAACTCGGAAAATTGCTGTGCTACGTGAATAATATTCCAAGGAGTGGGATCTAGCCCATACTAGGACCTGCAAAAGTAATTTCGAATTCCTTTTTTTTTTCTTTATTCTCAGAAATATTCCTAGAAACACGTCCACTGCTTTAACTTTAAATAGAGGCCACCTTCTTTCCATGGCCGAGGGAAAGCAGAGTTCAAGCCAAATTTCTCCCTTTTTTGTTTCTTATAATTTCACTGTGTTTATTTATTGTTTGAGTTGGTTCATTTTGTTATTATTATTGTACCAGGGATAAAGTTTTAAGAGAAAAACAGTGTGGCTTTAAGAGGGGGAGAGACTACGTCGACCAAATTTTTACTCTAAAAATAATAATTGAGAAGTTCATCAAACCCCTTTAGTCCTCAGTTTTGTAGATTATGAGTTAGCTTTTGATTCAGCTGATAAAAGAGCTTCAGCGAAGGTCCTATTCTTATATGATATACCAGATAAATACACTAAGAGTGATTAGTGCTATGTACACGAATAACTATGCTGCAGTTAACGTAGGAAATGAGGTTAGTGGCTGGTTTTGTATTAAATCAGGAGTTAAGCAGGATTACGTGCTATCCTGCTTGTGATGGAGCACAGTAACATCAGTGTGAACACGGAAACAATTAGAAAAGTAAAACTCTTCTAGATTTAGATTATGCTGATGATTTAAACATCCTAGATGAAAATATTGGTAGAATGAATGGACTTTAAGAGGTTCTGTAGGGTACAGGGTACCAGAAAAGGTTTGAATATTAATGCTAAGAGTAGGAATAAGTGAAGTTAAAGAGGTTAAGTTGGGTAACAAGAAGACCAATCAAGTGGAAAGTTTCACTTACCTAGGTAGAATTATTAGTGAAAACAGTGGGCGCAGTGAAGATGTTAAAAGTAAATTAGAATATTGGGAGCTACAGTGATGACAGTGGTCAAGTATGGATCTGAAGCGTGGATGCTCCAAAATACAGGGGGATTTACTAGAAATTTTCCAGTGAAATTGCCTGTGGTTCATTAAGGGTACCAGACTGACAGACCATATCTCAAATAGCTGTGTCAAAATGTGGTTTAATCCCACTGTTTAGGGCTACAATTAGAGCTCGACATGCAGCTCTGCGATGGCTACGACACGTTTTGTGGATGAAGGATGACAGATCACCAAAGATGGTCCTTGTTGGCCAGCCACCGAGGGCCAAACGAAAAGCAAGTCATTACAGAATGGGGTGGAATGATGTCATAAGGAAAGGTCTAAGAGAAATGAAAACTTCTTGGGATGATTATAAAGAGGGAGGCTTTGGATAGATTGGGAGGGAAAAGGAGCGTGCGTAACTGTGTTGGATTAAGAGAGTTTGATGCTGAAGTGAGTTTTTAGTAGTATTAGTAGGAATAGAATGCTGAAATTAAACTATTCAGGTAAAGCACTAAAATACTTAAATATACAAGATATGCTTAAACTTACATGGTTCAGAAACTAGCCAAAATACGAAAATTTATGTAGGGACATAAGTAATCCATGAAGGGTCGTATCCAGGGGGGGGGGGGGTACAAGAGGATTTTTTTTTTTGGGGGGGGGGCTACAAAAAAACTTTCAAAAAGACATAAAAAATTTATTTATATTCATTTTTGTTACGTTTTTAGAAGTCGGACAAACATTTCGGGGGGGGGGGGGGGAGAGGGTAAAAACCCCTACACCCTGGATACGGCCTTGGATCCATGTTAAATTCCACTTATACCCTGACATGGATAAACCTTTTAGGAAGGGATATACTATGTTTCATCAAAGTTTATCTGTGTAAAGTTGTTTCAACAGAAATACACTACAAAATAACAAAAAGAAGTATAGCCTAGAGGTTACACTCACCTTAGCAGCCTTTTTCAGCAATTCCGCTGTCAATTTACTTCGCTTTTCTATCCTTGCCTTCACTTGGGCAAGTTTGATGATTGATTCGAATGCAGAGAACAAGTTTATCTCAACCAAAACCTTGAATATACATCACTAATAAGCAAAAATTTAGTCTTCAACTTGTCATGAACAAAATAATAAATAGGGCTAGAGCATGGGCGTCCATACGGGGGGGGGCACGGCGGGGGACGCCAGCCCCTCTGGCTGAATGACGCTGCCTTACATTTGTATTAATTTAAATAACTTTAGCCACAAAATAAGTTTTTCAAAGAAAAGTAAAGAGCTCAATTAAGCCAAAATGGGCAGAAAAAAAGTAAAATAATCTTCCAAGTGTAAAACTACTACAAATCACTATCAACAAATATATAAAACTAAAAATGAATAGAAATTAGAATAAATAGCCAAGTCAAACTCAAAACCAGCAAAAATTAACATTACTAGGGCTGACAACCCCCGTGCCTTCTCAAGACCAGAACATACTTTAGGCTTTACTGTATATATAATATATATATATATATATATATATATATATATATATATATATATATATATATATTTATATATATATAAAAGCCATGGATTGTCAGTTTAACATATCTATACTGACATTTATTATTTAAAGTCTTAATTTTTTGTATTTATTTGAGTGAAAAAAATTAATTTCTGTTTGTTTCTTTTAACAGTCATTTTCATGAAAAAAATATTTGATATATTTTTTTTTATCAGAATCCATAGTTTGGCTTGCTATTCGTATTTGTGGAAAAACTTTTCAACAATTTTTAAATTTTATACCTCCTCAAGTTGACCTGAAAAAATAAAACTTAATTTTGTTCCCAAAAGATTCTATGTATGCTCTTTGACAACCTGGATACATTTACGCTCTATTTATTCATTTAAATTGTAAGAGCAGAAATAGTAATAGTAGTAGCCCCAAAAGCTTCAACTTAATACCTCCAGTCATTTTCAATATATTGCTCAAGTGTCTTATTGGCAACCGCAAACAATGCCTTTGAATTTAGTTTTAAAGTAGCATTTAGTTATATAACATAATGGGCCAGTCATAATTGTGAGGGGTTGACATGCCCAACATCCCTAATGACATAGTGGCTGGACCATTCTACTATGCTGAACAAAATAGTTGTCTCAAAATTTTGACGTGATGTGTTTGCTGTGTTTATATAACTATGGATTGTGTTTATATAGTGGATGTGTTTGCAACAACTGGAATAGTCTTCAAGCTGAAACAGCAACTACACCCACGGCTGCATCCTTCAAGTCCAGACAGGACAAGGAATGGAATGATAAGCCATGGAAATATGAGTGGGACTGTCCATCCCACTCAACTACCAACTGATGCCAACTTCATCATAATGAGTGTCTTGCTAGGAGGCTGATGCTGCTTTGGGCTTAAATTGCATACCTCCAGCAGACCTTTCTTATGGAGTGTCACTGGGCCCTAACACAGTGATAAAATTTTGTCATCATTGACCCAAAGCCCAACAGATCCAGCATGGAACTTAATTTTGCTCTAAAGTGTGAATTAAGGTAATTAAGGTAATCACAGTAGATTCAATTTACAGGTGCATGGGTTGAAACAGCCAAGACACATTCTGAGAATAGATAAGAAATATATGATTTGGCCTATATACAAGCCAAGTAAATACTGTTTTGCCATTCTGCCACCACAGCGCTATGGTTGGTGTTCTGTGAATGTGCACTGGTTACATACATACCTTGTTTATGCACTGACTCCATCACAGTCTGATTCTTCATTGTATGTTGTTTATTGAGTGTTTAAGATGCCTTGGACACTCGTGAATCCTGCCAATTATGAAGTATGGGCTGTTATACAATTTCTTAGTCCAAAAGGCGCAAAACCAATCAAAATTCATTGTGAGATCTGTGAAGTTTACAGACAAAACATTGTGAGTGACATGGGTGGCCTTTGTCACACCAGAATCAAAACAACAATCCATGGAATGGCAGCATTCATCATCACCCAAAAAAGTGAAGTTTGAGCAAACAATTTCTGCCCGGAAAATCATTTGCACAGGTTTTTGGGACAGAAAAAGGAGCATTGCTTGTAGAGTTCAGACAATCAATGCAGCATTTTATTGTGAGACATTGAACAATGTGCATCATGCAATCCAGAACAAAAGATATGACAAGTTGAGTAAGGGTATTGTTTTGCTGCATGACAATGCCTGTCCACACGTGGCTAATTTTTTCCTGCACTTGAAGAAACATTTGGTTGGTCAGCATCTTCAAGATGATAACAAAGTCAAAACAGTTGTGATACAAATCAGGTGGAAGAATTTAATAAGGAGAGTATTCCAAAACTGGTGCCACAATGTGACAAGTGCCTGAATATTCATGGAAATTAATTAGAAAAGTAGATTAAGGTACAGGCTTTCATGTAAAAATAAAATTATTGCAATTTCTTTGCAGGTCTTTTTTTAATTCCGAAACAGTACTTACTTAAAAAACATGCCTTGTATTTGCACATTAGGGGGGATCAAGAGTAAGATATAGCAAGGCTGTATGCAAAATGTGTTAATTATGATTACTCTACATATTATGAAGTAGGAATTGTTTCCTTAAGATAGGAAATATATAATTTGGGCTTTATATTGGCATATTAGGAGGGTTGTATAGTGAGGCTGCATTCAAAATATGTTAACTATGAGTATTCTACATATTATGAAGCAAACATAATTTTCTCAATATGCTCCCTTATCTCTAGTTAACTATCAGGGCAAATACCCAAACTTTAGATGTGTTTTTCAAAGCTTCTTTTGTAAGCCCTCTCCCCCTGAAAAAAAAATCCTGGATACAACCCTGTTGTTGATTCAACTACCACACATTTATCACATTAACAAAATGGTGAATCAAAGGAAAAGACAACAAGCTGTAGTATATAGAGGGGGGGTTGGTGGAGTTAAGTGCATTATAGTATCTTCCCAGAACATACTTCAGTCTGTACATCCATCCCTGAAAATTTTATTTTACTAGCCCAATCACTTTCTAAGAAAGTAAAAAGCACCTAAATTAGAATTTTACCATGGGATACCAATAGCCAACTGGTTGGCTAATCCTATAGAATATGCACAGTTTTTTTATTAGCTGACTAGCTGGCTAATTCAGGCTGAAGTGTATATATAGGTGAGATGTAATATCCAACTGGTTGGCTAATCTGAACATGTTTATATAGCTGATACTTTAATAGCCAACTAGTTAGCAAATTCTACTGTGTATTAAAAACTTTGTTGATAGTTGACTAGTTTGCTATTTTAAACACCAACTTTAATGTCAACTAGTTAGCTAATTCCACAAATGTATTAGAAACTTTATTGTAGCTGACTAGTTGGCTATTTTAAACTAAAGTTTGTAATAGTTACCTGGATATTAATAGCCAACTGGCTAGCTAATTTAATAGTGTACAGCCTATATAATTTTATTATTAGCTGACTAATTGGCTAATTCAAACTGAAATTTAAATAGACCTGAGATCTAATAGTCAACTGGTTGGCAAATTTAAAGATTGCTATATATAAACTTTCATTAATTTTATCCACCTAGTCAGCTAAAAAAAAGTTTATATATAATGATTGGCTAAGGATTTTTTCTCTATATATAAACTATACTATTTTATATTACCTGTATGGTGGATATCCTTTAGAAAATATATTTGCATATCTTTAAAACCTTATAAATTAGGATTGAGCAAAGTTGTGAATCTGAAAACAATTTTGTTGTACTTCATTTAAGCAGAAGACCTATTTTTCTAGGTTTCACTTTTATAACACACAGAAATTTAAAGGCAATCAAAGGTCAGGATCCTCTACAGGGAGAGGGAGAGGAGATAGGTACTTCAAAATACCTTTCTGGGACATACTTTACAATGTAGACCCATCCCTGAAAGTTTCATTGGTCAATATCTACCAAATCATATTATTGAGTTAGGAAAAAAGTGAATACACCATTCGGTGCCTTTTTTTATGCTGATTACGAATATAATAAGCATTTCGGTAAAATTCTACTTTAGTTACTTTTGACTATCTTGGGAAGGGGTTAGGTTAGAAAAATGAAACTTTCAGGAATGGGTCTACAGGCTAAAGTATGTCCCGGGAAGGTATTTTGAAGTACCTATCTCTACTCCTTCTCCCTCTAGAGGGTCCTGAAATCTGCCTATATGACAGGTCTATACCCATTGAAATTTTGACAAAACAACATTTTACATTAATTTTCAGTTATCAGTTTCTTTTTCTCTGGCTTTAGCTCTGAAAATGCAATTTCATTTATTTGAGCAGAATTTTAAGCCATATAATAGTTTATTTCCAAAATTTAGGAAATGTATTTGCATATCTTTAAAACCTTATAAATTGGGATTGAGCGCTGTTGTGAAGCTGAAAACAATTTTGTTGTACTTCATTTAAGCAGAAGATCTATTTTGTAAGGTTTCACTTCTATAACTCACATATTTTTGAAGGTCATCAAAGGTCAAGACCCTCTAGAGAGAGAAGGAGTGGAGGTAGGTACTTCAAAATATCTTCCCAGGCATACTTTAGCCTGTAGACCCATCCCTGAAAGTATTATCTTCCTAATCCAACCCCTCTCCAAGATAGTCAAAAGTAGCTAAAGTAGAATTTTACCAGCATTTCTATCAGAGATGAATTTCAGCCCCCCCTATATATGTCAATTCAGGGTTAGGTTAGGTATTGCCTATATAGGGGGGGGGGGAGCTGAAATTCATTTCCAATAGAAATGCTTATTATATTCGTAATCAGCATAAAAAAAGGCATCAAATGGTGTATTCACTTTATTTGAAACTCAATAATATGATTTGGTATATATTGATCGTTTCATTCTCCTAATTTAACCTCTTTCCATGACAGTCAAAAGTAGCTAAAGTAGAATTTTACTTAATACCCATATTTCTAGACTTTTAGGCCTACCCAGGCTAGGAACAATAGGCATAGCCTAGGCCTAGCCTAAGTTAGTATTTATTATTATTTTAAGTACCTTTTAGAATTTTGATGTTTCCTGAAAATTTTCCCCTGGTCTTATTTGAAACTCAATAATATGATTTGGTATATATTGATCGTTTCATTCTCATAATTTAACCTCTTTCCATGACAGTCAAAAGTAGCTAAAGTAGAATTTTACTCAATACCCATAATTCTAGACTTTTAGGCCTACCCAGGCTAGGAACAATAGGCATAGCCTAGGCCTAGCCTAAGTTAGTATTTATTATTATTTTAAGTACCTTTTAGAATTTTGATGTTTCCTGAAAATTTTCCCCTGGTCTTAAGAATCATCAAAAGGTTAAATAGAGCACAGAACTTGTCTTATGCTAAAATAGGCTAGACCTATGCCTAACTTAAACCCAATTTCAAGAATACATTTACCAAAAGAAATGATTGAACTGAGGAGTTGCCTTTGAATATCTTATTATTCTTCTTTCTTATGGCTTTCTTCGTTGCTCCCTCAGCAAAACTAGGTCTTGAAAACTTTCTAACTTTCATTTTACCATTGCAATAGTCAAGCGGCAAATAAATTTGAAATTTCAAACCTTTTGAAAGCCATCTAGTTAGATTATGAACTTCTAAAATAATATAGATGACAGGAAAGCTTGACACAAATGACTAGGATTTCCGCTGGTTTAGTACCAAAGGACATTGTCCTAAAAATGGAATTATCGTCAAAATTCCAAATAAACCATGAAATGACTTGTTTTTATTGATGGTTAAAGGCTTTTTTTGCGAGCGCAAAAAGGCGCTTCTTTTTTTGGAAAGTTGAATTTTGATTAGCTCACGTTTGTGTACTTCTTACTATTCACAACTAGCGGACAGCTACCAGACCTTAGTTTGTGAAAAGCACCGTAAAAAAAAAATGTAATGCAGATACTAATTAAATAATTTTATAATACCAATCAATTTAGTGATTATGCTCTTCTGTTCTCAGATTCTCCGACCCTAGCACTTTTAGAACGTCATCACACGCAGCCTAAAGACACCAGGATACCTGATCCTTTTATTAACATTGCAAGTTAGGGCATACGGACATGTGTATCACGTACTTTTTGTTTATAGAGAGGTGATAATAATTGATTAGACTTTGAAACGAATCCAGCTAAGCCCGCCTGCAGAGAGGGTTTTTGCTAGTGTTTTCGACTTCAAATTCAAGCTATTGCGCTCATGACTTTAATGAGATTTGTGGTTTTGACTTCTTCACTCACTTAATTGTCATATATTTCGAGAAATTAATAGTATTTCTGAAAACTCAATAAAATAATGACCGAGACTCATTATTAACTATCATTTATACATAAAATATGGACATTTTACAGCCCAGTCAATTTTTAATTAACAAGCTTTTTCACTTGTTATTTGCAACTAGTTAGTATAATTTGCAATCAAATTTATTGTCATACTTTGAACTGACTATATTTCAATTAAGTATTACAGTATTATAACAAGTTCAGTATCACAACCTGTAGACCACACCTAATTGACCTCCCTCCAAGCGTGGTAAAGTGATTTTAAGGTGTTAGAGTGAGCAGTTGCAGATCCAGAGAGGGGCGAGGGGTGGGTGTACCCCCCTCTAGTGTAGTCTAAAGTAGTGTAATTTACTTAATGAATCCAAATTGCGTTAATTAAACATGCTTCTAACGCAAGTTTATCGGATCAGCCTATTTTGCCCCCCCCCCTAATTTTCGTTTTTTGGATCAACCTATTATGCGCCCCCTCCCTAAAAAAATCCTGGATCCGCCCCTGAGTGTGAGGTTGTAGTTGATGCCTTTATTTCTCCCTTTATAGGGGAGATAATTGTGGTCCTAAGGTAAATAAGCTTTGGTAGCGTGTCTTAGGCTATGACCTGACTAATGAGGCATTACAGCTGGGATTATTCGAGGGACTTAATTTAGATTGTAGAGAAGTTGGCTATAACACAATACTTTTATTCAACTAACATACACCAGTACAGGGTTTCATAGTTTGTATTCCGCTGGGAGGTTGTCCAAAGGAGACAATAAGCATAGGTAATCTACAATAACGTATAATACAATAAGATACTTGAACACTTACAATACTCCAACAATATTCCAAGGTATTTCTAAAATCAACGGACCAGAGGTCAGTCTGGCATAAAATTAGTATATAACACCCCATTCCTATAAAATATATCTTTTATACATGTCATCAACCACACATTATCGGTCCCATTGATGCACTTAGCAAGGAAGTAGCGATTTCTCAATTTTCTTCAATATGCATATACCAGGGTGTGTTCTTTATCTTAACAAAAAGCGGTATTTCTAAACTTTGTATTTGCGTCTTAATGTTGTTACTAGATTCAGAATTTGACTTAATTATTGGCGTCACCACAATAGTTCCTATTTGGAGAAGAGTTGTCCCAACTCTCAATATTTTACTTTTATCCAATAATCGTTTTAATTTTGTGCATGGTTCTTATACTGTCATCATTGGGTTATTCTGTGTACATACCCTCAATGGGTTTCTTTAGGGTCGTGTTTATGGTCAAATATATACCATGTCCTTTCTTCCGAGGATATCAACTTTTGGAATCTATCCCTGTTTCTTTTTTCTCTCTTTTTCTTTTTGTCTTTAAGACTTTAAAATTTTTCTTTTCACCCTCATTCTTATATCCATCTTCTGTTTTAGTTTGACCGACTGTGGCTTAAGTATTATATTACTGTTTGTGCTTAGATTAGACTTAAAGTTATATTAGAAACTATTTGATTGATTGAGTTTAATTTCAATTCCCATTAATAATTTCATTTATCTGGGTGATATGGCTGATTTACCATTCATCTTCTGGGGTTAGGAATGCTTTGGATAAATTATAAATAACAATTTCGGTTTTTAAACTTTCACATATTTTTCTACCCCAAAGCATTTTCACATATTCTTTCAATAATATAAAGCCATTTAGGCTATGTAGCACTTTCTTTGATATTTCTCTAGGCCTAATATTGAAATTCTGATCTTATCTCACTTTATGATGAACTGGTAACAGAGTTCTGTAATATTGCATGCAGTTCCCAAAATATTAGTTGACCGTTTATGGTTTGGTTTCTGATGGTGTGAGCTGTTCGTGTCAGGAAATAATTGAACTTGCTTTGAAATTGGCCACTTTCCAAAAATGCGTAAGAAATTGATTGAAAAATGGATCCGATAGGATGTCCTAACAGATTTTATAAGTTGGCTAGAAGTCAAAAAGCTTAGATATAGCATTAAACCAGTGTTTAACACTTAAAGCATTTATGAAAAATAAAACACGGTATAGACTAGCATTGGAATTAATTCCAATTAGTGCTTTGTTAAATGCCTATAAAGTATTAATGCAGAATACTTCTTGAACGATACAAAAAGCAAAATAAAAAAAAAAACTCAACATTTTAATTCAATTTATCTACATTGATAATTAAAAATGACTTAAGTTATGTTTTTACATAACTTAATTGTTTAAACACAACCAATAATTATGTACCCTTACAATTTATTTAGTCACTGCAATATTTTAAATTTTTCTACAACTTTTTAACAAGTCCATCAAGCCTTTTATCTGAAAAGTCTTAAACTGCCATTAAAATATTTACGGAAACAAAATTCAATTCTCAACAAATAGATTTATACACTATAACTGAGAACAGGGATTAGCCGCTATTTAAGGGCTGGTCAACAGTTCTTACAATTTAAATTTACATATTTACAATTTTATACGATAACAATTCCATATTTCTTAAAGGTTTTCAAAATACCTTTATAACTATATATATTTTCTCACTAACATTTGCAACCATTATATACATTCTCCATATACGACTATATACATTTATTTTTTATTTTTTTTTTTATTTGTTTTATAACTTTTCTTTTGTTCTATTTCGAAAGACAAAAATGTGTTAGTAACTGTTTTTAGCTTACTCTATGTCGGTTTGTTTATACAAACTTTTGAGCTTTCTAATTCTTATCCAATTCCAGGTACTTGAGACAGTTTAATAATCTCTTCGCAGTAATCTCTTATTTTAGCTTTAATGTCCTTTTGGGACAAGGTTCCATTTACAGCTTAGATTTAATAAGCTCAAAATTTAGCTATTTACCTTTTTATCTGTTATGACATTTTCAACGTACTTGTGCCTGCATCTAAGGCTTGCATACCAAAAGTTTCTTGTGAGAGCTCCATAGAACACATCCAGGTTCCCTTGTCTGACTGCTAATGCTGAAAGAACTGTTATGAGCCTGCACACATCAATTAATTAATTAATTATATATATATATATATATATATATATATATATATATATATATATATATATATATATATATATATATATATATATATATATTTATTTATTTATTTATTAATACCAAGATACGGTAAGCTTTAACAAGCTTGTCGCACAAAACAATAATAAAAAAGTCAATAACAATATAAATGACATAACAAAAACATACAGTAACTGAAAAACATTGGGAAAACAACATTACTGAAACATACAATAACATACCAACTTAACTGATACATATCAGTTAATAATTGAAACCTACGAAAAAGTAAGCTTACAAAATAACTGTCACACTGTCATAAATCAGGTAATACAAAAGTAAAAATAATCTCAAAATGGATTGTGATAGGACCTAGCATAGAAATCTCTAGAGGCTAGACTACTTTTGAAAAACTGGACCAAGGTACTTGCAAGTATTTCCGACGGAAGAGAATTCGAAGTCTTCCACACTCAACAAGTTAAAGAGTTTTGGCCTAATATTTTCTTTGAACATGGTGGGTAAATTTTGTGTTGGTGTTGACGGGTGCTACTATATTCTGTAAAAGTGAAAAAGTGAGTTGGGGTGATATTATCAATATTCCTAACAATGCGAAATGTATTTATTACATTGGCTCTAGCACGTCTGAACTGGAGAGAAGGCAACTGTAGTCTTTGCATTCTCTGGTGGTAAGGTAGATGACTCAGGTATGGTATGAGTTTGGTGGCCCTACGTTGTACTCTCTCAACCCTCTCTCTATCTCTCTTATTAAGGGGATACCATACTGATGAGCAATACTCAAGTACTGGACGTACAGTGGATACATAAAGTGAGATCAGTGAATGAAGATTAAACTTAGAAAAAGTACGGCTTAGATGTAATAATTGGTAATTAGCCTTATGGGTGGTATCTGATACATGTTATTAAATTTGAGACTTGAATCAAAATGAATCCCAAGGTCACGAACATATTCTACACTGGAAATTAATTTACCAACAACAAAGTAATGGTAATGTTGAGGGAGTCTACGCAAATAGTGCACAGCATTGCACTTGGTTTCATTAATGAACATAGAGTTTGCAGTACACCACTGGCCAAGAGCAACCTAATCCTCTTGAAGTAAAGAAATCTCATGTTCACTCATGACTGGCCTGTAGATTTTTACTTCATCTGCAAACATTTTTATGGTCGAATTCCTAACAACGCCAGGTAAATCATTGATAAAAAGGCAGAAGAGTACTGGCCCAAGACAACTGCCTTGTGGAACTCCACTACAGACATAGGTGATGACAAAGCATCACCTACTGCATCCTCTTGGGTTCTATTTGTAAGATAATCTGTTATCCATGCTATAGTTTGTGGGCCTATACCATATAGTTGACATTTGTTTATCAGAAGTGGAATGAAAATTTTCTCGAATGCTTTTGAAAAGTCAATATAAATACAATCAAACAAAATACCATTATCAGCCATCAATTGAAAATCACAAATCACCTCAAGAAGTTGCGTGTTAAAAGATCGTTGTTTACGGAAACCATGCTGAGCAGAATGCCACAAGTTGTTTTCCTCAAAATGTGCTTGGATTCTTCCCACCACAATTTTCTCCATTATGAGGGAAAAGATTGATGTATTTGAAATTGGTCTGTAATTATTGAAATGGGACTTTGAACCAATCTTGTACAATGGCCTAATAATAGTTCTTTTCCAAGCTGAAGGACATTTACCAGATGAGAGACAAAGATTAAAGAGATATGTGAGTGGTCCAGCAAGCACTGATGCAAGTTCACGTAACATCACATTGGAAAATCCATCAATATCTGGTGCCTTTCCTGGATCATGATTTCGGAGTGTCAAATAAACCTGTTGGACTGTAAACTCTGAATCAACAAATTCTTTTGTTAAATCTGGAGGAGTAAACTGAGTGAGTGTTTTGGTGTGTGTTTGATTAAAAACTGAACCAAATACCTTATTGAGAAGTTGTGATTTTACAAAATCATCATCTATGGGTAAGAAAGTTTCGGGATCTATAAAGGAAGTGGATGATGGGGATTGTGAAACTTGATTCCTTCTCAAATATTTCCAAAATCTTTTTGGGCAACATTGGACTGATTCTATAACATATTTCTCCACCTCTTGACGATTTAAACGAAGGAATTTAGTTGCTCTATTTCTAGCTCTTTTATAATTTAACCAAGAATCTAAGGTTTTAAATCTTAAATGATCACGCCACCTATCACCCTTTTCTTTTAGCATTTGTACAATATACCAAGGAAGGATCTGTCTAATTTTGAAAAACTATCTACTATTATATATTGGTACATATTGATCCTTACCTTCTATATGGGCCTGCTTAATAAAATCAAAAGATGCATCAACAGTAGCATTACATTGCTGTAACTCCTCTTGTATAGAAAGAGATGAAATATAATCTGAAAATGCAATGTAATTTCCTCTATCATAATCATATTTGGGAGAACGATTTGGAATATCATAACGACCTACCACACAATTTAGTGATATCACCAATACCAAGTGATCACTTTTTCCTAGTGGTGGTAAAAACTCAACACTAGCAACATCATCTGGTGATTTTGTAATTACAAGGTCCAAAACTGAAGGGGTTTAATTAGCGCGCAAACGAGTAGGGTTTTGAATGTGCTGATACAAATAATGTTCTTGTAAAGTTTCTAGGAAATTATTTTCCAATGAATCATCAGAAAGTTGTGTTGTACCTGATGTCCAATCAATAGAAGGTAGGTTAAAGTCACCAACTACTAGAAACTTAGAACTAGATAAAGAGACAGTGGATAAATACTGCGATATTTTTCTATTATTAAATGAAGACAATTCACAAACACTAGGACTACGATAAATGGCTACAACTCTAAAAGCAATTGAGGACCCAGGTAATTTCACATCAACTACTAAGGATTCACTTATAATTGAAGAAATTGGATCATTAACTTCAATATACTTTAATGAGGTATGAACATAAATGAAAATTCTACGCTTATAATTATTATTTATAATGAGATTATAATCAGGCACTTGCTGGAAAAATATAGCTGGGTGCTGATAATTCTTGGGTAGTGATTCTGTAATAACAATAACATGGGGTTTGCAGCTTGATATTAGGGCATGAAATTTATCAATTTTTGTAGATAAACAGTCTGCGTTTGTATACAGAACAGATAAATTAATTTGCTTGTTAATACTATGTAGAGGCAGGGAATAGGTTTTTAAAGGGCAATTTTGTTGTTTGGGGTAATGGCAGCCCGTTTTAGCACGTTTTTTGTCACTATACAATCATTTTTAATTCCTAACTTTTTCCCACCAGCAGCAGCAGCTCTTTGCTTGATTTTTTCTACTAATTCTTTTCTGTGTAGCCGGTCTTCTTTTGAGGTATAGAAACGAATGTCTCCCTTTTTAATGCGGGACTGTGTTGGGATGTCAATTTTAGTTTTAAAGGAACTGACTGAGAACAGTAAAGGATCTGGTCGATTGAATCAGTTGGGGGCATTTGAGCTGGAATTAGTCCTTGTCAGCCTTTGCAAATTGCTCACTGCACCTACATCAATTTGAAACATATTTTTAAGAAAATTTTGTAAGAACTGTAAGTCATTGGTTTGGGGTGGAACACCATATGCAACTAAATTCATACGTCTTTTCAGTCTATCATTTTCTTGTAGCACCATCTTTTGAACTTCAGTTTTCAGCTTAATGTTAATAGTATGATTGACCATTTCCTCAACATTGGCCATGGACACCTTAGATGAGATAATATTTTCTAGACTCTGAACTCTAGCATTAATACCTTCAAGATAGGTGCGAATTTCATTTTGAAAACCGACATACATATCTTTAATTTCACTACAGTGCTCATTAAGAGCTGACTTTAGCAGCTGGGGAAGTTCTTGCCGGGCTGAACCTCTAGATTTCACATGGGGCATACCCAGGTGCTACCCAGTCAGTCATTCATTTTTACACATATCTCATGTTCAGAGGAGGACATTGATAGGCATTGTGCACACAACCATTGGTCACATTTATCACACTGTATAGCACAAGAAATGTTATCAAGCAAACACCCAGCAACACCACATTTATCAATACCTTTTTCAGGAGTAATTGGTTTTTGACGTTTGTTACTTTGTGGAGGAGGCATCACAATGGTAAATAGGCTACTAAACTGGCTATAATTCCAAAACTTCCAATAGGTGTGCAGATTCTATATCAATAATCAAGTATATTGAGGCTACCAAGACTGCTAAGGAGAGGGGTAACACAACAAAGCAGAAAAATTCACTTGTATAGTTAGTAGTACCCCACTGTCACAACTGTAGGCTACTAGTAAACATAGCCAGCAATAAATGAGGAATAAAAATCCAAATAAGCTCACTCTATGGATTCAAAATGTAGGAGAAGAAAACAAACCTTGGCCAATTACATTTGGTTGGCTATTATTTTTCTGTATAGGCTATTTCTGTTTTTAACTGCTTTTCTTATTATTTGTTGTCACATTTTCCGTTTGGCTCTTTCTCTTATCAAAAAACAAATGACCTTACTGCAACGAATATACCTTGCCTTTTTTTCTTTTTTTTTACATACGGTAATTTATCTTCAGACATGTAAGCTAACTTGACTATTGAGCTAACTTGACTATATATATATATATATATATATATATATATATATATATATATATATATATATATATATATATATATATATATATATATATATATATATATATATATATATATATATATATATATATATATATATATATATATATATATATATATATATATATATAGTATGAGTGAGTGAGTGTGTATGAGTGTATGAGTGTGTGTGAGTGGGTGAGTGTGTGAGAGTGTGTGTGTGTGTTTGTTTGTGTGTTTGTGTTTGTGTTTGTGTGTTTGTGTGTCTATGTGTGTGTATGTGTGTGTGTATCTTTGTGTGTGTTTTTGTGTGTATGTGTATGTGTGTGTGTGTGTGTGAGAGTGTGTGTGTGTATATATATATATATATATATATATATATATATATATATATATATATATATATATATATATATATATATATATATATATATATATATATATATATACACATATATACATATATATATACGTACACGTATATATATATATATATATATATATACACACGTACATACATATATGTACATATATAGTTATATAGTCTATATATATATACATGTACTGATAGATAAATTACTTGATATATTAAAAAAATAAAAAGTAAAAAAAGGCAAAGTATATTCGTTAAAGTAGTACAGGTCATTTGTTTTGATAAGAAGAAAGAGCCAAACGAAAATGTGACAACAAATAAAAAACATGGAGCTACATATATATATATATATATATATATATATATATATATATATATATATATATATATATATATATATATATATATATATATATATATATATATATATATATATATATATATATATATATATATATATATATATATATATATATATATATATATATATATATATATATATATATATATATATATATATATATATATATATATATATATATATATATGTAGCACACTTTTCGTTTGTGGTCACAGTTTTCTGTTTGGGTCTTTCTCTTATCAAAAAACAAATGGCCTTACTGCAACGAATATACCTTGCCTTTTTTCTTTTTTTACATACGGTAATTTATCTTCAGAAATGTAAGCTAACTTGACTATTTTCACATTAACTTCCCAAATTCTAGAGGTTTTGTCTTAAATTTCAACTTCAACTTAGGTAATTTAGGCTATTTATGTGCCTTTCATAATTGTTTATGCCATGCTATTCATTTTTCCAAAAAAACTCCCACATGAACAGCAAATTTATAAAAAATTGAACGGACAAATAAGATTTGCATGTTTTTTAACAGAATTAAGAAAATCTAAAACAATATTGGTCCAATGCTCCCCGTAAGCTTGACGTAAATACTTTCTTAGACAATACTGGCTATTCATGACACATGAAGCTAAGAGAGGAAAGGAAATAATAAATGAAAAATAAAAACAAAAAAGTGTGAGGAAACGAGAATTTTGTCAGCCAGTGACAAAAACATGAAGACGAAAAGCAAGCAAATATTTCGACAAGGACCTCCACCAAGTCATCCTCAGTGCTTAACAAAAAAAGAAGAAAAGAAAAAACACAACCGAAATCTAACCTTTTGGAGTTTACTGTTCACTATACGAACAGACACTGAATGAAAGACCAAGCCAATCTGAATGAAAGACAATATTTACCAAAGACATTGAGCAAGAATGTTTTGCCTCGCGATACTTTTTGCTTGTCTGCAAATTCGGTTTTCATTAGGTATGCTAATAGGTTCTCTTAAATTTGACTTATTACAAATATAAGTTGAGTCTTTTAGTATTAAATTGTTATAAATTGTGCCTAATGAAATGTCTCTGGTGTCTGTATTTATAGCCACATTTCTGTTTATATATTTTTTTTATCTCAATTACATCTTTAAAAGACTGCGGTAGGTCATTTACAGTAGATATTAAGGTTGCCTCCTCAAAAAGAACAAGATGTGTCGAATTTTCAAAAATATGCTGGGCCAAGGCGGAATCAAAGTTGTCATTTTTATTTTTCAATCTCAAAGACACATCTTTTGAATTTTTTTTTTCATGCAAACGTTCACCAAGTTGTTGATGGGTCCTACCAATGTAAAATTTCTCGCATGAACACGGGACTCTTTAGACACCACCACCGAGTACATGGTCAGTTTTATCTTTTCCTGAGTTGAACAAATGTCCAACTTTTTATTCACTTTTGAAAGAAACAGAAAGATTGTACTTATTTAAAATTTTTTTAAGTTTATCACTAAGTTTTGAAATGTATGGTAGAGTGGTGAAAGTTTTCTTTTCAATTGCCGGAACAACTGAATCAAGGGGGACGGGCTCTCTGTTTTCTTGTTTTGTCTTTTTTAATCGTATATCTATGATATTTTCAGTGAGGTTTATTGAGAAAAAGAATATCTTTGATATAATTTAATTCAGAGTTTACGTTATTAAGTGAACAAATTTTTTAAACTCTGTCGACTAAAGAGATTATTACCCCTCTATTAACGGAAGGAGAAGTGCAGATTTTACGAGAAGTGCAGATACCGATCATCATGGGTCGGCCTCCTGTATATAGAAAATTCAAGGCTAGGAGTATTTTTTATAATCAAAACATCCAAGAAAGGCAGCTTTCTTGAATCTTCTAGTTCCGTTGTGGATTGGAGATTCGGATCAAAAAAGTTTAAATGTACCAAAAAATGACAAACGAAACTCAGAGAAGAGAGAAAGTAACAAAATGAAAAATAAAATCAAAAAGGGTGAAAAAACGAGGATTTTGTCAGCCAGCGAACCATGAAGAAGACAAAATATAAGCAAATTTCGCCTCTGAGTAGGTCTACCCCAAAGGATGTTCAGCCCCAAAGTTTTATGGTCCGCCTAAAATCCATAAGATAGCTATTCCATTACGTCCAATTGTAGTATGTTATAGTTCTCCAGTTACAGGTGTAGGAAAGTTCTTGGCCACTATAAGGCTCTTTTAAGCACACAGAAATCTTATATAAAAATTCGATAGGTCTTGTTGAGAGGTTAAAATTTCAAAATACAACACTATCTTATCTAGTTTTCATACTGTTTCTATGTACACTGCATGGGATGTCCATAATTGTGAGCAGGCCTTAAAACGAAAATTGGAGGAATTTTCTGCTTGGTTGAATTACAAAACTTTGGATATTGACATAATAACGATGCTTCTTCGTCCTTACAACAAGTTTTCTTCGTATTTTAAGTTCCGAGACAAATCTTTCCTTCAAATCATGGGCCTATCTATGGGCACTCATGATTTGGCAAGTTTTTAGGGTTTCATAGAACAATCTGCTTTGAATAGTTTCTACTTAAAAACTCCCTCTGATTTCATTTCGTTGATGATATCCTTTCTGTTTCGGAACACGGACAGGACTGTCTTGAGGATTTTTTGGTATGTTTAAACTCTTTTGATTGTAATCTCCAATTCACAATGGAACTAGAAGATTCAGGAAAGCTGCCTTTCTTGGATGTTTTGATTATAAAAAATACTCCTAGCCTTGAATTTTCTGTATACAGGAAGCCGACCCATAAATATCGGTATCGGCACTTCTCGTCAAATCACCATCCTTCTGTTAAAAGAAGGGTAATAATCACTTTAGTCGACAGAGTTTTAGAAATTTGTTCACTTAATCACGCAAATTCTGAATTAAATTATATCAAAGATATTCTTTTCTGCAATGGTTACCCAATAAACCTTATTGAAAATATCATGCACAGCGCGCTAGCGCTGCCTAAGTAAAGAACGATGTGGGCACAATGTGTTTTTTTTTCTTCATACCCGGGCACTTAGCATTGAAAGAATCGTCGTAGAAACTTCGAAAAGCACTCATTCGAGTGGAAATTGGAGTGGCTAGTGTCATTTTTAGTAGTCGAAAGTGATTGGAGAGCAACTAGCCCCCCTATCATTCCCCCAAACACATCCAATAAAAATTTTGAGACAGCGATTTTGCTCAGGGTAGCTGATTTCCAGATAGGAAACATATTTTTAAGGAGGGCACTCCCCCAATACCCTCAAGGTAAGGATTATAAGTTATGTTTTTTTTTCTCCATAACCGGGCACTTCCTATCGAAGGATTTGTCGTAGAAACTTCGAAAAGGGCTCATTCGATTGGAAATTGGAGTGGCTAGTGCGCTTTTTAATAGTCGAAAGTGATTCGAGGGCAAAAAGCCCCCCCCCCACGCCAATCATCCCCCCAAACAAATCCAATCAAAATTTTGAGATGGCCATTTTGTTCAGCCTAGTTGATTTCCAGATAAAAAATATTTTTTTGAGGAGGACACTCCCCCACAACCCTCGGGGCAAGGGTTTTAAGTTATGCCCTGAGGGCATATAAGATAAATGTTGGTCGTCGTAGAGACTACAAAAGGGGTTCATTCGATTAGAAATCGAGAGTTCTAGTTCCCTTTTTAACAGTCGAAAGTGATTGGAAGGCAACTAGCCCTCCTTCACACCAATCATTCCCCCAATCACATCCAATCAAAATTTTGAGATAGCCATTTTTTTTCAGCGTTGTTGATTTCCAGATAGAGAATGTGTTTTTGAAGAGGAAACTCCCCCACAACCCTCGGGGCAAGGGTTTTAAGTTATGCCCTGGGGGAATATGAGAGTTTTACAGAAGGCGTTGTCGTAGACACTTCAAAACAGGCTTATTCGATTGGAAATTCAAAGGGCTAGCGCCTTTTTTAATAGTCAAAAGTGATTGGAAGGAAACTAGCCTCTCCCCTAACCCATCATTCCCTTAAACACTTCCAATCAAAATTGTGAGTTATTTCCAAAAATGTTAGTCTAATTGCCGCCATTCTAAATGTACCCAGACCCTACCTTCAGATTTCGATAAGAAAGTAACTTGTTCTTAAAATATATAATAACGCCCTAAAAAAGTATTAAAAATTGGGGGCTCAGGGGCCTTTGGGGATCCGGGGGCCCTTTGGGAACCCGGGGGACCTTTGAGGACCGGGGGCTTCCTTCGGGGTTGAGATTGGGGGATCGGAGTCCTTTGGGAGCCCGGGGGACCTTCCAGCGTAGTATATTTCCAGATAGAAAATATGTTTTGAGGAGGACAATCCCCTACAACCCTCAGGGCAACGGTTTTAAGTTATGCCCTGAGGGGATATACGGTTTTTATTGAAGGTTTTGTCGTAAAAACTTCAAAACAGGCTCATTCGATTGGAAATTCAAAAGGCTAATGCCCTTTTTAATAGTCGAAAGTGATGGAGGGCAACTAGCCTCCCATGCCCATCATTCCCCCAAACAAATCCAATCAAAATTTTGAGATAGGCATTTTGTCAGCGTATCTGATTTCCAGATAGAAAATATCTTTTTGAGGAGGACACACCCCCACAACCCTCGAGGCAAGGGTCTTAAGTTATGCCCTGGAGGTATATAAGGTTTTTATAGAAGGTGTTATCGTAGAAACTTCAAAACAGGCTCATTCGATTGGAAATTCAAAGGGCTAGTGCCCTTTTTAATAGTCGAAAGTGATTGGAGGGCAACTATCCCCCTCACGTCTATTATTCCCCCAAACACATCCAATCAAAATTTTGAGATAGGCATTTTGTCAGCGTAGCTGATTTCCAGATAGAAAATATCTTTTTGAGGAGGATACTCCCCCACAACCCTCAGGGCAAGGGTTTTAAGTTATGTGCTGGGGCCATATAAGGTTTTTATAGAAGATGTTGTCGTAGAAACTTCAAAACAGGCTCATTCGATTGGAAATTCAAATGGCTTGTGCCCTTTTTAATAGTCGAAAGTAATTGGAGGGCGACTAGACCCCCCCCCCAGCCCAACACTAACCCAAACACATCCAATCAAAATTGTGAGATAGCCATTTTGTTCAGCGTAGTTGATTTCTGCATGGAAAATGTGCTTTTGAGGAGGACACTCACCCACAACCCTCAGGGAAAGGGTTTTAAGTTATGGTTTTTATAGAAAACGTTGTCGTAGAAACTTCAAAACAGGCTCATTCGATTTGGAAATTCAAAGGGCTTGTGCCCTTTTTAATAGTCGAAAGTGATTGGAGGGCAACGAACATCAAATTATATTCTTTTAGCCAACAAGTTAATGTAAAAAGCCTAAGTTTTCCAGATATACTTTGCAATGTACATCACCATCAACCTTCTTCTTAACTGGACATATCCTGGACAAAATAAAAAAAAATCAATGAATCTATGGGTTTTTGCTTTATAGCAACAGTTCTAGAATCAAGTCTACTATTTAGCCTAGGGGTACCAATTGAAATCTGAAGGTAGGGTCTGGATACATTTAGAATGGTGGCAATTAAGCTAACATTTTTGGAAATAAACATTGAAAGGAACATCAAATTATATTCTTTTAGCCTACAAGTTAATGTAAACAGCCTAATTATTCCAGATATACTTTGCAATGTACATGGCCATCAACCTTCTTCTTAACTGGACATATCCTGGACAAAATAAAAAAAATCACTGACTCTATGGGTTTTTGCTTTATAGCAACAGTTCTAGAAACAAGTCTACTATTTAGCCTAGGGGTACCAATCGAAATCTGAAAGTAGGGTCTGGATACATTTAGAATGGTGGCAATTAGACTAACATTTTTGGAAATAAAACACTGAAAGGAACATCAAATTATATTCTTTTAGCCTAGAAGTTAATGTGAACAGCATAAGGTTTTCCAGATATACTTTAAAGCTTTTTGGATACCTCAACACCAAGCAATACTTTTCAAAAGGCATTTCAGAGCAAGTTCCTTTCTTAAAGTCTCTCCTAAACCAATTTTACAAGTTGAAGTACCCATCCTTTTCACCCACAACTTTACTTTACAGCTTTTTGGATACCTCAACACCAAGAAATACCTTTCAAAAGACATTTCAGAGCAACTTCTTTTCTTAATGTCACTTCTAAACCCATTTTCCAACTTGAAGTACCCATCCTTTTCACCCACAACTTTACTTTACAGCTTTTTTAATGCTCCAACACCAAGCAATACTTTTCAAAGGCATTTCAGAACAAGTTCCTTTCTTAATGTCCCTCCTAAACCCATTTTACAAGGTAAAGCATCCATCCTTTTCAACCGCAACTTTACTTTACAGCTTATTGGATACCCCAACACCAAGAAATACCTTTCAAAAGGCATTTCAGAGCAACTTCTTTTCTTAGTTTCCCTTCTAAACCCATTTTCCAACTTGAAGTGCCCATCCTTTTCACCCACAACTTTACTTTACAGCTTTTTGGATACCTCAACACCAAGCAATACCTTTCAAAAGGCATTTCAGAGCAACTTCTTTTCTTAATGTCCATTCTAAACCCATTTTACAAGTTGAAGAATCCATCCTTTTCACCCGAAACTTTACTTAACAGCTTTTTGGATACCTTTACGCCCAGAAATACCCTTCAAAAGGCAGTTCAGAGCAACTTCTTTTCTTTATTTCCCTTCTAAACCCATTTTACAAATTGAAGTACCAATCCTTTTCACCCCCAACTTTACTTTACAGCCTTTTGAATGCGCCAACACCAGGCAATACTTTCAAAGGCATTTCAGAACAAGTTTTTATCATAATATCCCTCCTAAACCCATTTTACAAATTGAAGTACCAATCCTTTTCACACACAACTTTACTTTACAACCTTTTGAATGCGCCAACACCAAGCAATACTTTTCAAAGACATTTCAGAACAAGTTCTTTTCTTATTGTTCATCCTAAACTCATTTTACAAGTTGAAGTACCCATCTATTTCACTCACAACTTTACTTTACAGCTTTTTGAATGCTCCAACACCAAGCAATACTTTTCAAAGGCATTTCAGAACAAGTTATTTTCTTAATGTCCTTCCTAAACCCATTTTACAAAATGAAGTTCCCAGCCTTTTCACCCCCAACTATACTTTACAGCTCTTGAATGCCACAACACCAAGTAAAACTTTTCAAAAGACATTTCAGAACAAGGTCTTTTCTTAATGTCCCTGTCCCTCCTAAACCCATTTACAAGCTGAAGTACCCATCCTTTTCAACCACAACTTTACTTTACAGCTTTTGAATGCCCCAACACCTAGCAATACTTTTTCAAAGGCATTTCAGAACCAGTTCCTTTCTTAATTTCCCTCATAAAACCATTTTACAAGTTGAAGTAACCATCATTTTCACCACAACTTTACTTTACAACTTTTTTTCTTAATGTCCCTCCTAAACCCATTTTACAAGTTGAAGTACCCAACTTTTTTAACCAGAACTATACTTCACAAATTTTTGAATGCCCCAACACCAAGCAATACTTTTCAAAAGGCATTTCAGAACAAGTTCTTTTCTTAATGTCCCTCCTAAACCCATTTTACAAGTTGAGGTAGCCATCCTTTTCATCACAACTTTCCTTTACAACTTTTGTGCACTCCACAATATCCTGCAAGTTTCCACTTGAGTTCAGATTTTTCTCAAAGAGATGAAAAATTTAAAATACTGTTCCAAATTTTTCATAGAAGATAGAAAGTTCAAGTTATCTTCTGAATTTTATTAATGAACTTACAGTTCAATTCTAATTTCTCCAAAGAAAATAAAAATCTTCCACTTCAGTTCTTAATTTCACAAAGGCACAAGGAAATTTTAAGTTCTATTCGAAATTTTTGAGTACAAGATAGAAAAAGCTATACCAAATTTGTGAATATTTTCCCGGAAGATAAAAATTTATACTTCAATTTTAAACTTTCTCAACGAAGTGAAGAAAAGTTCAAGTTCTAGTCATCATGCAAGATTCCACTTCAGATCAGATTTTTCTCAAAGAGATGAAAAAATTTAAAATATTGTTCCAAAATTTTCATAGAAGATAGAAAATTCAAGTTATCTTCTGAATTTATTAAAGAACTTACAGTTCAATTTTAATTTCTCCAAAGAACATAAAAATCTTCCACTTCAGTTCTTAATTTCACAAAGACACAAGGAAATTTAAAGTTCTATTTGAAATTTCTCAATGAAGTGAAGAAAAGTTCAAGCTCTCTTCTGAATTTTCTCAATGAAAAAGAAATTAGTTTTTGATCAATTCTATTTTTCCTAATAATATAAAAAGGTTCCACTTCAGTTCAGATGTTTCCTCAAAGACAAAAATTTTAAAGTCTCCTCCAATTTTTTTGTAGAAGATAGAAAAAGTTACACATTGATCGTGAATATTTCACAATGAAGATAAGGAGCTAGCTTTCTCATTTATGTGAAGAAAACTTCAAGTTCTTTTCCTTACTATCCCCATGAAAATAAATAAGCTACAGATCAATTCTATTTTTCTAGAAAAAATAAAAATTTTCCACTTCAGTTCAGATTTTTCTCAAAGAGATGGAAAAATTTAAGATTACTGTTCTAAATTTTTCATAGAAGATATAAAAAGTTATACATTGATCATGAAGAGTTAACTCAAGTCTGAATTTTATTAAAGAACTTACAGTTCAATTCTAATTTCTCCAAAGAAAAATAAAAATCTTCCACTTCAGTTCTTAATTTCACAAAGACACAAAGAAATTGTAAACACAAACACAAAGAAAGAGATGGAATACAAAGAAAGAGATTGTAAACACAAAGAAAGAGATGGAAAAATTTAAAATTATTGTTCTAAAGTTTTCATAGAAGATAGAACGATAGATTCTTCTGAATTTTCTTAGAGAAAAGAAAAAAGTTATAGTTCAATTCTAATTTTTTTTTCACAGAAAACACAAAATCTCCAACTTTCTAATAGACATTCTAAGCGCGTAATATGCTAACATATCCTAAAATAATAGAAATATAACAAAGTAATGCATAAAATATTTTTATTGAAGTAACAACATGTAGTAACAACATAAAAATATGTTATAGACATTTTTTTACATTATTAACATCATTGAAAAACATTGAACATTCTGAATCTGTTCCATAAAATAATTTATCGAGTTCTCTCTCTCTTGATACTAGAGTTACTCGCTTCTCTATGTTCATAACCACTAGAATAATCATTCATCCATTTTGAATCATATACAATTTCCACAGGGAATGTCACCTACTGATTCAATACACGTTTCATCCTAGGTATTATTTGATTCATTGATTATATGATAAATACTAGTAATAATGCTTATTTTTGCTTCATTTTCCAATCAATTTGTCATTATATTCATTAGTAATATTGTCTGCCAGTGCTCTTTTTATTTTTCCAGCAATTTCATTGTCTTATTATCACATTATTTTTACAGAGGCAACAGTTATTGCACGTTGACATGATATGATTTATAATGTTGGTGCAGCAGTAGGCCCTTCTTTTCCTTACTGATTTCATTCGAATGCTAACACTGGAAAGATGACAATAAGATCTATCAACGGCTAACGTGTTACCAGAACCATTAGCTAGAAGTTGCCCATCTTCATCAACTACTATTTTTAAGTTGGTATTCTCTTTGAGCATTAACTTCTCTGGAAATGATACTTTCACATATCAACCTTTTGAATGATGAAAATTCTTGACTACTCCAAAGGAAATTAACTCCTCACTGTCAAGACAACGTAGGCATACATTCCCAATAAGATCTCCACTACTACTTGTTCCATAGTTCAAATATATCTCTTTGTCAGCATTCAAGGCAACAATGACTTTATCATGTGCACTCACTTTCTTCGAATAATTCATTTTCACGTCTTTTTTAAAAAAATATGGTGTAGGTGTTTATCCCTCCAATGCTAACAAATTACTGATTTAACGCACGCAATAAACTAGATAGTCTCGATAACCTACCATGGAGTACCACTGGTAAAGCCGCTTCCAATGTAAGAGCAACCATAGAGTACGTTTGCTACACCCGCCAGCATGCATAGTGAGAGAGAAATACAAAGTCGACCTGGGGGGGATTTTCCGGCGAGTGTGGTTAGGTTAGATTAGATTAGGTTAGACTAGATTAAGTTAGGTTAGATTAGGTTAGGTTAAGTCATATTAGGTAAGTTAGGTTAGGTTAGCTAAGTTAGATTAGGTTAGCTAGTAAACATCTCTCCATGTTTAAGTTAGGCTAGGTTAGGTTAAGGCTAGATTAAGTTATGTTAGGTTAAGTTAGGTTAGGTTAGGTTAGCCTACGTACGCGCGCGTACGTAGGATGGTATAAAGATTAAATTAGGATAGGTTAGGCTAGATTAAGTTAGGTTAGGTTAGCCTACATACGCGCGGGTACGTAGACTAACACAACCTAACCTAACTTAATCTAGCCTAACCTAACCTAATTTAATCTTTTTACCATCCTACGTACGCGCGCGTACGTAGGCTAACCTAGCCTAACTTAACCTTTCATAACTTAATCTAGCCTTAACCTAACCTAACCTAACTTAAACACGGAGAGATGTTTACTAGCTAACCTAATCTAACTTAGCTAACCTAACCTAACTTACCTAACCTGACTTAACCTATCCTAATCTAACCTAACTTAATCTAGTCTAACCTAATCTAACCTAACCATACTCGCCGGAAAATCCCCCCAGGTCGACTTTGTATTTCTCTCTCACTATGCATGCTTGCTGGTATAGCAAACGTAGTCTATGGTTGCTCTTACATTGGAAGCGGCTTTCCCAGTGGTACTCCATGGTAGGTTATCAAGACTATCTAGTTTATTGCGTGTGTTAAATCAGTAATTTTTTTAGCAATTGGAGGGATAAACACCTACACCATATTTAAAAAAAAAAGACGTGAAAATGAATTATTCGAAGAAAGTGTGTGCACATGATAAAGTCATTGTTGCCTTGAATGCTGACAAAGAGATATATTTGAACTATGGAACAAGTAGTAGTGGAGATCTTATTAGGAATGTGTGCCTACGTTGTCATGACAGTGAGGAGTTAAAATTCCTTTGGAGTAGTCAAGAATTTTCATCATTCAAAAGGTGGATATGTGAAAGTATCATTTCCAGAGAAGTTAGTGCTCAAAGAGAATACCAACTTGAAAATAATAGTTGATGAAGATGGGCAACTTCTAGCTAATGGTTCTGGTAACACGTTAGCCGTTAATAGATCTTATTGTCATCTTTCCGGTGTTAGCATTCAAATGAAATCAGTAAGGAAAAGAAGGGCCTACTCCTGCACCAACATTATAAATCATATCTTGTCAACGTGCCAAAACTGTTGCCTCTTTAAAAATAATGTGATAATAGACAGTAGAAATTGCTGGTAAACTAAAAAGAGCATTGGCAGACAATATTACTAATGAATATAATGACAAATTGATTGGAAAATGAAGAACAAGTGAGCATTATTACTAGTATTGATCATATAGTCAATGAATCAAATAATACCTAGGATGAAACGTGTATTGAATCAGTAGGTGACATTCCCAGTGGAAATTGTATATGATTCAAAATGGATGAATGATTATTCTAGTGGTTATGAACTAAGAGAAGCGAGTAACTCTAGTATCAAGAGAGAGGGAACTCGATAAATTATTTTATGGAACAGATTCAGAATGTTCAATGTTGTTCAATGATGTTATTAATGTAAAATAATGTCTATAACATATTTTTATATTGTTACTACATGTTTTTACTTCGATAAAAATATTTTATGCATTACTTTGTCGTATTTCTATTATCTTAGGAAACGTTAGCATGTTAAGCGCTTAGAATGTTTATTAAAAAGTTGGAGATTTTTTATTTTCTTTTAAAAAAAAATTAGAATTGAACTATAACTTTTTTCTTTTCTCTAAGAAAATTCAGAAGAATCTATCGTTCTATCTTCTATGAAAACTTTAGAACAATAATTTTAAATTTTTCCATCTCTTTGAGAAAAATCTGAACTGAAGTGGAAAATTTTTATTTTTTCTTGAAAAATAGAATTGATCTGTAACTTATTTCTTTTCATATGGATAGTTAGGAAAAGAACTTGAAATTTTCTTCACATCAATGAGAAAATTCGCTCCTTATCTTCATAGTGAAATATTCACGATCAATATATAACTTTTTCTATCTTCTACAAAAAATTTGGAGGAGAATTTAAAATTTATGTCTTTGAGGAAATATCTGAACTGAAGTGGAACCTTTTTATATTATTAGGAAAAATAGAATTGATCAAAAACTAATTTATTTTTTATTGTGAAAATTCAGATGAGAGCTTGAACTTTTCTTCACTTCATTGAGAAATTTCAAATAGAACTTTAAATTTCCTTGTGTCTTTGTGAAATTAAGAACTGAAGTGGAAGATTTTATTTTCTTTGGAGAAATTAGAACTGAACAGTAAGTTCTTTAATAAATTCAGAAGATAACTTGAACTTCCTATCTTCTATGAAAAATTTGGAACAGTATTTTAAATTTTTTCATCTCTTTGAGAAAAATCTGATCTGAAGTGGAATCTTGCATGATGACTAGAACTTGAACTTTTCTTCACTTCGTTGAAAAAATTTAAAATTGAAGTAGAAATTTTTATCTTCCGGGAAAATATTCACAACTATGGTATAGCTTTTTCTATCTTCTACGGAAAAGTTCCCTTTGAGAAAAATCTGAACTGAAGTGGAAAATGTTTATTTTTTCTTGAAAAATAGAATTGATCTGTAACTTATTTCTTTTCATATGGATAGTTAGGAAAAGAACTTGAACTTTTCTTCACACAATGAGAAAATTAGCTCCTTATCTTCATAGTGAAATATTCACGATCAATGTGTAACTTTTTCTATCTTCTACAAAAAATTTGGAGCAGAATTTAAAATTTATGTCTTTGAGGAAACATCTGAACTGAAGTGGAACCTTTTTATATTATTAGGAAAAATAAAATTGATCAAAAACTAATTTCTTTTTCATTGAGAAAATTCAGAAGAGAGCTTGAACTTTTCTTCACTTCATTGAGAAATTTCAAATAGAACTTTAAATTTCCTTGTGTCTTTGTGAAATTAAGAACTGAAGTGGAAGATTTTATTTTCTTTGGAGAAATTAGAACTGAACTGTAAGTTCTTTAATAAATTCAGAAGATAACTTGAACTTTCTATCTTCTATGAAAAATTTGGAACAGTATTTTAAATTTTTTCATCTCTTTGAGAAAAATCTGATCTGAAGTGGAATCTTGCATGATGACTAGAACTTGAACTTTTCTTCACTTCGTGGAGAAAATTTAAAATTGAAGTAGAAATTTTTATCTTCCGGGAAAATATTCACAACTGTGGTATAGCTTTTTCTATCTTCTACGGAAAAATTTCAAATAGAACTTTAAATTTCCTTGTGTCTTTGTGAAATTAAGAACTGAAGCGGAAGATTTTTATTATCTTTCGAGAAATTAAAATTGAACTGTAAGTTCTTTAATAAAATTCAGAAGATAACTTGAACTTTCTATCTTTTATGAAAAATTTGGAACAGTATTTTAAATTTTTTCATCTCTTTGAGAAAAATCTGAACTGAAGTGGAAACTTGCATGATATTGTGGCGTGCAAAAAAGTTGTAAAAAAAAGTTGGGATGAAAAGGATGGCTACCTCAACTTGTAAAATGGGTTTAGGAGGGACATTAAGAAAAGAACTTGTTCTGAAATGCCCTTTGGAAAGTATTGCTTGGTGTTGGGGCATTCAAAAAGCTGTGAAGTATAGTTCTGGGTGAAAAAGTTGGGTACTTCAACTTGTAAAATGGTTTAAGGAGGGACATTAAGAAAAAAAATTGTAAAGTAAAGTTGTGGTGAGAATTATGGGTACTTCAACTTGTAAAATGGTTTTATGAGGGACATTAAGAAAGGAACTGGTTCTGAAATGCCTTTGGAAAAGTATTGATAGGTGTTGGGGCATTCAAAAGCTATAAAGAAAAGTTGTGGGTGAAAAGGATAGGTACTTCAACTTGTAAAATGGGTTTAGGAGGGACAGGGACATTAAGAAAAGACCTTGTTCTGTAATGTCTTGTGGCATTCAAGAGCTGTAAAGTATAGTGGGGGATGAAAAGGCTGGGAACTTCAACTTGTAAAATGGGGGTTAGGAAGAATATTAAGAAAATAACTTGTTCTGAAATGCCTTTGAAAAGTATTGCTTGGTGTTGGAGCATTTAAAAAGCTGTAAAGTAAAGTTGTGTGTGTAAAGGGTGGGTACTTCAAATTATAAAATGAGTTTAGGATGGATACTAAGAAAAAAACTTGTTTTGAAATGCCTTTGAAAAGTATTACTCGGTGTTGGCGCATTCAAAAGGTTGTAAAGTAAAGTTGTGGGTGAAAAGGACTGGTACTTCAATTTGTAAATTGGGTTTAGGAGGGATATTATGAAAAGAACTTGTTCTGAAATGCCTTTGAAAAGTATTGCTTGGTGTTGGCGCATTCAAAAGGCTGTAAAGTAAAGTTGTGGGTGAAAAGGATTGGTACTTTAATTTGTAAAATGGGTTTAGAAGGGACATTAAGAAAAGAAGTTGCTCTGAAATGCCTTTTGAAAGGTATTTCTTGGTGTTGAGGTATCCAAAAAGTTGTAAAGTAAAGTTGTGGGTATGGATGCTTCATCTTGTAAAATGGGTTTAGGAGGGACATTAAGAAAGGAACTTGCTCTGAAATGCCTTTTGAAAAGTATTTCTCGGTGTTGAGATATCCAAAAAGCTGTAAAGTAAATTTGTGGGTGAAAAGGATGGGTACTTCAAGTTGGAAAATGGGCTTAGAAGGGACACTAAGAAAAGAAGTTTCTCTGACATGTCTTTTGAAAGGTATTTCTTGGTCTTGAGGTGTCCAAAAAGCTGTAAAGTAAAGTTGCGGTTGAAAAGGATGGATACTTCAACTTGTAAAATGGGTTTAGGAGGGACATTAAGAAAGGAACTTTTTCTGATATGCCTTTGAAAAGTATTGCTTGGTGTTGGAGCATTCAAAAAGCTGTAAAATAAAGTTGTGGGTGAAAAGGATGGGTACTTCAAGTTGGAAAATGGGTTAGGAAGTGACATTAAGAAAAGAAGTTGCTCTGAAATGCCTTTTGAAAGGTATTTCTTGGTGTTGAGGTATCCAAAAAGCTGTAAAGTAAAGTTGTGAGCGAAAAGGATGGGTACTTCAACTTGTAAAATTGGCTTAGGAGGGACTTTAAGAAAGGAACTTGCTCTGAAATGCCTTTTGAAAAGTATTGCTTGGTGTTGAGGTTTACAAAAAGCTGTAAAGTATATCTGGAAAACCTTATGCTGTTTATATTAACTTTTAGGCTAAAAGAATATAATTTGATGTTCCTTTCAAAGTTTTATTTCCAAAAATGTTAGTCTAATTGCCACCATTCCAAATGTATCCAGACCCTACCTTCAGATTTCGATTGGTTCCACTAGGCTAAATAGTAGACTTGATTCTAGAACTGTTGCTATAAAGCAAAAACCCATAGAGTCAGTGATTTTTTTTATTTTGTCCAGGATATGTCCAGTTAAGAAGAAGGTTGATGGTGATCTACATTGCAAAATATATCTGGAAAACTTAGGCTGTTTACATTAACTTGTAGGCTAAAATAATATAATTTGATGTTCCTTTCAATGTTTTATTTCCAAAAATGTTAGTCTAATTGCCACCATTCTAAATTTATCCAAATCCTACCTTCAGATTTCGATTTGTACCCCTAGCCTAAATAGTAGACTTGATTCTAGAACTGTTGCTATAAAGCAAAAACCCATAGAGTCAGTGATTTTTTTTATTTTGTCCAGCATATGTCCAGTTAAGAAGAAGGTTGATGGTGATGTACATTGCAAAGTATATCTGAAAAACTTAGGCTGTTTACGTTAACTTGTTCGCTGAAAGAATATAATTTGATGTTCCTTCCAATGTTTTATTTCCAAAAATGTTAGTCTAATTGCCACCATTCTAAATGTACCCAGACCCTACCTTTAGATTTCGATTGGTACCCCTAGGCTAAATAGTAGACTTTATTCTGGAACTGTTGCTATAAAGCAAAAACCCATAGAGTCAGTGATTTTTTTTTTATTTTTTCCAGGATATTTCCAGTTAACAAGAAGGTTGATGGTGATGTACATTCCAAAGTGTATCTGGAAAATTTAGGCTGTTTACATTAACTTGTTGGCTAAAAGAATATAATTTGATGTTCCTTTCAATATTTTATTTCCAAAAATGTTAGTCTAATTGCCACCATTCTAATTGTACCCAGACCCTACCTTCAGATTTCGATAAGAAAGTAACTTGTTCTGAAAAGATATAATAAAGCCCTAAAAAAGTATTAAAAAATGGGGGCTCAGGGGCCTTTGGGGATCCGGGGGCCCGTTAGGAGACCGGGGGACCTTTGAGGACCGGGGGCTTCCTTCGGGGATGGGATAGGGGGATTGGAGTCCTTTGGCAGCCCGGGGGACCTTTGGGGACCGGGAGCTTCCTTCGGGGCTGGGATAGGGGGATCGGAGTCCTTTGGGATTCCGGGGGACCTTTGGGCGCCGGGGGTTCCTTTGGGGTTTGGGTAGGAGGATCGGAGTCCTTTTGGAGCCCGGGGGACCCTTGGGGACCGGGGGGTTCCTTTGGGATTGGGGTAGGGGACCTCACGACACTGTTCAAATGGAACTTGTGTATTATAATGACCACAGAGTTTCACCCTCAAATGCTCTTCTAAAATATCTTCTAAAATCATCTTTTAAAATGTCTCTAACTGTTTCGCCGAAATAATTCCCTATAATGTCTAAAACGGTTTCACCCAAATAACCCCTAAACGTGTTCCTTTTGTTTTTGGCTTCCCTGCGCTGTCACATTTGAAATTACTAGGAAACTCTTTCTCGCGTTAATCTCTTCATCTTACAAACAATTCTCCTTTCATGAATCAATAATTGCCCTTAGAAACAACAAATTAATTCCCGTTTCGTGACAAATCAATCATCCTTGACATCACCCGTCCGACATTAAAAAACTTCGCCTACAAACAATTTTCCTGGATGAAAATCAAAGACATTAATAAACTTCATCCCGGAATTGGCCAAAACAACAACAACGACAAAACATGATCTTGAAAGAAGTGTCATTGACTCTGTCCCTGTTAGACTCAATAATCCAGAAAACATCCATCAAAGTGAGAAAAATCCTGTTTTTTCATTCTCACTGAAAAAAACCATTAAACAGACATGAATTACTGTTGACATACATTAAAAACAAAAAATAAATTGACCTACACACATAACTTTCGTCCAAGAAACATCAATTAATGTGAGAAAATTCCGGTTTTTTCAAGCGAGAAAAATTTTGTTTTTTCATTCTCAGTGAGACTTGGCCAAAACAACAACAAAACAGGATCTTGAAAGAAGTGTCATTGACTCCGGTACCCGTTAGACTCAATAATCCAGAAAACATCCATCAAAGTGAGAAAAATACTTTTTTTTCATTCTCACAGAGAAAACCATAAAACAGACATAAATTACTGTTGACATCCGAGAAAAACAACAAATAAATTGACCGACTCACATAACCGTCCCAGAAACAACCATAAATGTGAGAAAATTCCTGTTTTTTCAAGTGAGAAAAATTCTGTTTTTTCATTCTCAGTGAGAAAACCATCTCCCTATGGGCATAGGGAGTCTATGCCCATATATGGTGTTCGTACGGGACTAGCACCTCCTTTTCTACTCAAAATAACTGTTGAAACGAGAGACAAGAATGAACTATTCCATCACTACGGATCAGCTTCTTGTGACCAAAATGTCAAAGCTTAGTGAAATGGAGAAATAGTGGCAACAATTTTGGCCACTCCCTGATACGAGTTTGGTAAAAAAAATAAGAGAAAAAAGCCAGGGACAGAACAGGCAGATAATAGATTACAACTCATAAATTTGCAAGCTAAGCGTTTTTTATTATTAAATAGAACCACTTAAATGAGAAATGACAAGGTTCAAGTATTGAATTTGTATTTTGCATTTAAGTGCTGGAATAACCAAATAACAGAGCAATATTGAGAGTATTTGACCCCCTTTTATATATTTATGCAGGTTTTCTTACGATTACAACTTTTGAAATGTAGCTTTTTTCATATCAAAGGCCTAGTAAAGTAGGAACCTATCATGAGTTCCGAAACTTACATAATTTATGCATGTTCTTATGGTTATTCTCACTGAGAAAGTTTTTTCATGGTTTTTCTCACTGAGGATAATTTATTCATGGTTTATTGATCCACGAAGGGGAGAGAATTTCTGAGAAATTGATTTGCATAATCGAGGGGAACTAGATTTCTGAGAAATTGATTTGCATAATCGGCGGAGAATTATTGATCAACGAAGGGGAATTAAGAAACAATTTAATACCCCAACACCAAGCAATACATTGAAAAGGCTTTTTTATATCTTTTCAGAACAAGTTCTTTTCTTAATGTCCCCCCTAAACCAATTTTAAAACTTGAAGTACTCATTCTTTTCACCCACAACTCTACTTTATGGCTTTTTGAATACCCGAACACCAAGCAATACTTTCAAATGGCTTTTTTTTATACCTTTTAAGAAAAGGTTCTTTACGTACAGTCCCTCCTGAACACATTATACAACTTGAAGTTCTCCTATTTTTCACCCACGACTTTATACTATAGCTTTTCGAAAGACCCAGGAACAAGCAATACTTTCAACAGGCTTTTTACATTTTTTCTTGAAACATTCCTTTCTTAATTTCTCTCGTAAACCAATTTTACAACTTGAAGTACTCATCATTTTCACACACAACTTTACTTTATGGCTTTTCAAATACTATTAATAAAACAACATGTATTTTAAAGATGATCGTTCTTATTTCCGAAAACTAAAACCCAACTTTACTCAAAAATCAAATATTATTAATAAAATCACATGTATTTTAAATGTGGGTAACAAAGTAACAACATTCTTCTTTAATACCACCAATGTTTACTGAAAACACACAATCATCTCTTAGAAATAATATTTTTCATCAGTGATAACAAATTTTCAGTTCGACCTAGCAAGTTTTCTGCCAAGGATACCAAATTTTTTCTTAGAAGTAAAATTTTTTTTTGTTTGTGATAATAAATTTTCTGTCAGAAGTAGCAAGTTCTGCTTAACACTAACAAACCTTCTCCTTAAAGTAACAACATTTTACATTAAAACTAACATACTTTTACTGAACACACACAAATTTCTCTTAGAAATAATATTTTTCATCAGTGATAACACTTTTTCTGTACGAACTAGCAAGTGTTCTACCAAAGATACCAAATTTTTTCTTAGAAGCAACAGGTTTTGATTGTGATAACAAATTTTCTGTCAGAAGTAGCAAGTTTTCTGTCAGATATACCAAATTTTTCTTAGAAGTAACTTTTCTTTGTAATTGTGATAACAACTTTTCTGTTAGAAGTAGCAAGTTTTGATTAACACTAACAAATCTTCTCTTCAAAGTAACAACATTCTTCCTTAATACTACCAAACGTTTACTTAACACTAAAAGATTTTCTCTTCGAATCATCAACTTTCCTTAATAAAAACACACTTTTACTTAAAAACTCGTTAGAAATAACACTTTTCGTTAGCAATAACACGTTTTCTGCTTGAAGTAGCAAGTTTTCTGTCAAATAAACTTTTTTCTTAGAAGTAACAATTTTTTCGTTATTATAACAAGTTTTCTGTTCGAACTAGCAAGTTTTCTGCCAACGCTACCAAATTTTTTCTTAGAAGTAACAATTTTTTGATTGCGATAACAACTTTTCTGTCAGAAGGAGCAAGTTTTGCTTAATTAATAATATTTGAAAAGCCATAAAGTAAAGTTGTATGTGAAAAGGATGAGTACTTCAAGTTGTAAAATTGGTTTGGGGGGGACATAAAGAAAAGAACTTGTTCTGAATAGATATAAAAAAGCCTTTTGAAAGTATTGCTTGGTGTTTGGGTATTCAAAAAGCTATAAAGTAGAGTTTTGTGTGAAAAGAATGAGTACTTCAAGTTGTAAAATTGGTTTAGGGGGAGACATTAAGAAAAGAACTTGTTCTGAAAGGATATAAAAAAGCCTTTTGAAACTATTACTTGGTGTTGGGGTATTCAAAAGGCCATAATGCAGAGTTGTGGGTGAAAGGAATGAGTGCTTCAAGTTGTAAAATTGGTTTAGGGGGGATATTAAGAAAATAACTTGATCTGAAAAGATATAAAAAAGCCTTTTGAATGTATTGCTTGGTGTTGGGGTATTCAAAAAGCCATAAAGCAGAGTTGCGGGTGAAAAGAATGAGAATTACAAGTGGTAAAAGGGGTTTAGGGGGGGGGACATTAAGAAAAGAACTTGTTCTGAAAAGATATAAAAAAAAAAGCCTTTTGAAAGTATTGCTTGGTGTTGGGGTATTCAAAAAGCCATAAAGTAAAGTTGTGGGTGAAAGGAATGATTACTTCAAGTTGTAAAATTGGTTTAGGGGGGACATTAAGAAAATAACTTGTTCTGAAAAGATATAAAAAAGCGTTTTGAAAGTTTTGCTTGGTGTTGGGGTATTCAAAAAGCCATAAAGTAAAGTTGTGGGGGAGAAGGATGAGTACTTCAAGTTGTAAAATTGGTTTAAGAGGGACATTAAGAAAGGAACTTGTTCTGAAAAGATATAAAAAAGCCAACTATAATTAAACTAAACTTAAACTCTAACTAAAACTCTATGCTAAGACTCTAGGCTAAAACTCTAAACTCTTAAATTAAACTAAACTATAACTCTAACTAAAACTCTAAACTAAGACTCTAAGCTAAAACTCTAAACTCTAAACTAAAACTAAACTACAACTCTAAACTAAAACTCTTTACTAAAACTAAACTACAACTCTAAACTAAAACTCTTAACTAAAACTTTACTAAAACTAAACTACATCTCTAAACTAAAACTCTTAACTAATACTATACTAAACTAAAAGTACAAGGAAAAACTCTAAGCTAAGACTTCGCTTTTGACTAGCAGCCACAGGCTTTATAAAATCATTGCTGCTGCTGCTCCTGCTAGTATTTTCCAATATTGAATCTTCTTTTTAAATGGTGTTGGTGTTGGCGTTGTTGGAGGACTATATTCTCTTAGTTTCTTTAGAATTTGCTTATTGCCAATAGGACTTTTGGGAAAGTTTGATGCATTTAGAAAGGTGTATAGTTTATTGTAAAATGATAAATGTCCTTTACGATTCATCACCATATCACAAATTAAATCAACTAGATTATAACTTTTTCCCTGAATTATAATTCGTTTCCCTGCGCTATCAACTTGAACTTGATCATCACCACCAGTTTCCAGCATGAGATATGATAACACTCTTTTACTCTCTTCTCGATAGGTCACTGGCAATAGGTTTCCAATTGTTGTCACTATAGAATTCAATTCCTTCTCCTTTGATTGCACTGCTGCAAAATCTTGAGGAGATATTTCCTGTTTAGAGGGATCTGTGACGGTAACAGCGGGTCTCTGTTACGGGTCTCTGTTACGATAAGGTCTATGTTTGTCCACACGTCGCAATGCATCTTGAAGTAAAAGCAGTTTTTTGTCATCGGCAATATTCTCATCATTAATGAATTTGCTTAGATTGTCTTCAAAATGTTCGACGGGCGAGAGGACAAGTTCAAATGGTGTCAATCTATATGGTTTTGCCATTCTCTAGAGAAAACTGTTTACAAGTCCTGCAATTATTGGCAGTAAAAGTGTGAAAAAGCTACCGCTCGCTTGAAGAAGACGTTTTCTTGTAAAAGTTTTTTCCCTTGTTTTTGCACGCCAAGGCACGTACAATGGAACGATGTTGCTTTGTCTGTTGTCTAACACCTTCTGGCAAGTGTACATTGCCCTCAGTTCAATTTAAACAAAGTTCAGATATTAGATTAATGAAATCATTGTCAACACCTTGTTTAAAGATAATTTATTAAACCACATTGGCCTGACATCATATAAAGAAACAAAAACGAGTAAAAATGGGGTTTCTATAGACCAGATGAAGATACTGAAAAAACAAAGTGAATATTTCGAGAGGACAAACGCCTCTCTTCTTCAGCGCGAAACGAAACGATGTATCAATAAAAGCCAAAAATTAAAAGAATTAAAACCAACTACCTAACAACCATGGACTTGTAAACAGAGAAAACTGTTTACAAGTCCTGCAATTATTGGCAGTAAAAGTGTAAAAAAGCTACCGCCCGCTTGAAGAAGACGTTTTCTTGTAAAAATTTTTTCCCTTGTTTTTGTATGCCAAGGCACGTACAATGGAACGACGTTGCTTTGTCTGTTGTCTAACACCTTCTGGCAAGTGTACATTGCCCTCAGTTCAATTTAAACAAAGTTCAGATATTAGATTAATGAAATCATTGCCAACACCTTGTTTAAAGATAATTTCTTAAACCACATTGGCCTGACATCACATAAATAAAGAAAAACGAGCAAAAATGGGGTTTTTATAGGCCAAATGAAGATAATGAAAAAAAAAAGCGAATATTTCGAGAGGAAAAACGCCTCTCTTCTTCAGCGCGAAACGAAACGATGGATCAATAAAAGCCAAAAATTAAAAGAATTAAAAACAACTACCTAACAACCATAGAAGCGAGTTATTCGCCAATATCCGCGATTTGCACAAAATCCAAAAAAAAATATGAACTGCCATCGATTTTAATTAATGCATTTCTTGCAGACAAGAAATGCATTAATTAAAATCCGAAATCAAATGACATAGTTCTCCAACTTATTTAATTGCTGGTTCGTTTTGTTTTTCGAGTGAATGAATTGTGTCCTTTACTTTGTCAGTTGTTCGCTAGTATCCATCGATGGCAGTTCATATTTTTGAATTTTGATTTTCTTTCTTTACTTTCTTTACTTTTTACTTTTTACTTTTCTTTACTTTTCTTTACTTTACTTTCTTTCTTTTAATTTTCTTTCTTTTCTTTCTTTTCTTTCTTTCTTTTTCTTTCGTTTTTCTTTCTTTATGAGAACACCTTGTTTGAGTATGGCCTTCCTGAGTGGAGGTTTTGAAGTGCCTAAAACGGAAAATAAATGCCGTTGTTCGTGTAGTTTCTTCAGTGTCATAATGGCAACTAATAGCTTTTTCTACTGTTCACTGGAAAATATACTGTAATTTCATTGTCGAAAATTTCAGTGACTACACGTAGATCCTCGGGTGTGCTCTGATTAAGATATAGCAAAATGTAGCCGTAGGGCCTATTTGTCGCCTGAGTGTACGCTGACAGCAAAAATTTAGGGGCGCCGGGGTATATTTGCTTATTGAGAGTTATTAGCGAGCTAGAATCACGAACAACTCGATAGATAATATAGATGGTGCAATTCAATGCAAGGTTTCGCATACACTTGCTCTGATAAAACAGATTGTGTAGAACTAGGGTTATGGAAATGTTTTAATGATGAGAGCGAATGTTGAACAGCTGTAGCATTTCCTGTGAGAACTGTTCAATGGATTCAGCCAAATCATCAATAAACAGCCACGAGTTTGGTTCAATACTATTGAAAACATCAAGTCCCTGTATGAATTGTATTGGTATGGGTGAGGCAATGGCTTTTATTTGATCATAGGACTCCTGCCAAACACTATAGCAATAATAAATTTTCTTTGGTTTTTCGAAAAACATTTTATTACAATTTTGAATTATTTTAGCTAAAAGTGTCGTTTTCCCTGACATTAATGGACCACACAGAAACGATCTGAATGGTGTTTTAAGTTGATACATGCTGCTGCTGTTGACAACAGTCGGACTACAACTAACTATAAATCAAACTTGTCCAATGAATAAGTACCAATAATTTTCCCATAGATCTATCTAGTACGTTAACAAGAACAACAAAAACAATATTTCATGGTCATTTAATCGACATGAAAACTCTATTTGTTCAACATGAACAGCATAAAAAAAACACTTGTTCAACAAGAACAAAAACTCTATTTGTTCAAACATTTTGGACATAAAAAAAAACCTATTTGTCCATCAACAATAACACTATTTGTACAACACTAACACTTATTATCATAAAAAAAACCTTTTGTCCATCAACAATAACACTATTTGTACAACACTAACACTTATTGTCATAAAAAAAACACTTTTTGTTCAGCAAGAACACACAGATTTTTGTACAAACACACACTATTTGTAGAACATAAACATGAACTTTAAAAAATAGCACAGTTGAACATTATGAATTTAAAAGATCCCTCCACCCTCTGGGGAGACGCGGTGCCGAAGGCCGGCCACGGGCGGGACCCCCACCCCCCGGGGCCGCGGGGCCCGAAAGCCGGCCTCGGGCGGGACCCCCCTCAACCCCCTGGGAGCCCCGGGGCCGAAGGGCGGCCGTGGGCGGAACCCTCTGATTTTAACATTAGTAGTTGGTTGGGGGCTTGACGTTTCACCAACTCGGAGTAGAGGGACGGATTCCAGCTGGTGAAATCCATCCGCGAGCTGATGTGTTCCCCATTTTCTAAATCCCCAAATAAATCCTCGGTTTTTACTTTTAACAGCAGAGATTTTTTATCCCATAGTAAACTTTAACCCCCCCCTCCCTGGGCCATTGTACCTTAAACACATTGTAAAAAAAACGACAACATGAGCCTTTTGGAAATTTCAAGTACTGAACTACCTCCTCATATATTCTTGTTCAGTACCACATTTCTCTTTTTCCTGTGTAGAAGAACCATGCCAGCCTCTATGCTCGTGAACGTTGTAAAATTGGGGTCAGCAATAATTCGTGTACACTCTTGAGTGTCAGTAACGATGTCGCAACGAGATCCGTTCCGTAGGCTACACTTTCACACATTTTGCCAAACGCTAAATTTAGAATGAGTTTTTACATTTCCTTCTCTACTTTGGTGTTTGCCCAAGAGCGTTTATCAACAAAAGTGTCGATAAACGTCTTTAAGTAGGGTTTTTGACTGAATGGCAGGACCCTATGTATTTTGGTAATCTTGAAACCATTGTTCACCATCCAGTGCAAAAGCAAATGATGAACAACGATATTCTCCTTAGGGTCCAGATCTGCAATCAGTTTTTGCTTAGAAGGGGTCCAGTGCATCCCCATATCCTCAACCAATTATCGATTGTAGGGGCTCAGTGAGTCCCTAGTCACTGGTCGATTGATACAGGTAAAAAAAAAATCTCTGACTGAATCATGAAGCACCAATGGAATGTCCCCGTCAATTTCAAAGAGCCATCCTTGTTACCCATTGTCCTCGACGGTGTTAATGTTGGGGAACTCACAAGGATTCTCAAGCCATTTATAGTTTCCACACGGCAAAGAGTAGTGAGACATTGCCAAGGGGTACAATGAGTTCATGTCCAAGAACACTGCATTTGACTTTACACCGGTGCTGTTTTGTCCGCTTGGATCGGTTGTCAAAAGGCGATCCCCATGAAAAACATAACCACCCCTCATTGATCTTTCTACAAAAAGGTGCTGATCCACATCAGTTACTAAGCCTATTTCCTCTCTACTAATTTTTAAAATCAAGTCCATCACCAAATATGGCGTGGAAAAATATTAGCCTATATCTAGTCCAAACTCTGAATAGATTTGGTATGTGGTCTTGCAGACAATATCTAACAGAGGTAAAACGTCACTGGCCAAGTACAGCCTACAATAATCCCACCCATTTTTACAATTCCCCTTAGACCACACCTTCTTGGCAAAATGATAGTCCTCGGCTGTGCATTCATTGTTGGTGAGTGAATTATAGAAAGCTTCAATTCGAGGTAGTTTCTCATCACTTAAGCGAGCACCAGAACAGTAATAGTCGTATGCATATACACCTTTACAGGTCAATAGTTCATACATTTCACTGTCTGGAAAATGCTCTTTAAGCAAAGGAAAACTATCAAAATTGTCACTTTTCTGCACTTGAATCAATTGACTCAATGCCTTGGGGAAAAAACTACAAGAATCTAAAAACCTGATTTTATTCCAGCACGTATGCCCAGTATTTACTACCTGCCATTTCAGCTCGAGAAGCACTAGCTTCTCGGCCGATTTGGGAATGATGTTATAGGCAAATGAATTATTTACCCATGGACTATCTACTCCCCCTCCCTCCCTGTGCATACATGCCAGTACCGGTAAAATAAATTTTAAATCATATTTTGAATTATGAATAAAAACTGGAATAAAAAACTGCTGACTAACGTTTGAGTTACACGATTGATGCGCTACCCCTCTTACATTACTACCCCCAGAGGATGTTTCCTGCCACAATTGATTGTGGTCTCTGACTTTCCCCTTCCCCCTCTTTTCCCTTACCCCTTATCCCCCTCTTCAAACTCAACCTTACAAATCCAACATATTTTTTCATTTTTAATTGCGAGACGATCCTCTGCAGACAGCACCATAAAGTAATGCGTATTTCTCAAACGAAAAATAGCACCATTAGCTCTGCCAATTAATTTAGTCAGTGCCTTGACCATACACTCTCCCTCATCCAACATTTCAACTATTTCTAACAGCTGCATAGTGTTAGAACTGTCTCTTTGCGCGTGGGTGTAGGAGACTGCAATAGCTTGATGTTCTTTTATTCGGTTGAAATCGAGGATCGTTCACTTCCACTAGCTTCACTTCACAATCCAACAAGATTTTATTGCTCTGGAGGAGGGCATTTTGAAAATTTTTAAAACGTAAAATAGCCCTATCCCCCGAAATCGTTTCCACTTACTGGTAGCCATGCGGTCTACAGTGTTTCATATGATTTCGCAACTTTAATTCTGTCCAAAATCGAGACAGGCATGTCGGACAGTAGAAACGTGCACTCTGTTTCTTACCCTCCCCCAGAACTCTACTAATGTCTGTAATTGGGTTGAAATGACCAATTGAATTGGGGTCACTAGGTGATGTGTACAAAAGCCATACCCAGTGTTTCACCAATTCAATCGACGGGCCTCTAACTGGGAACACCATCCCCTTCTTTTTAGAACGAACCTCATCTTCAAATTCAGGTTCATACTGAACTAGAGTAACACCGATATTTAAATGGGCATTGGCTCTTTCAAAAATATCAATAGATCTGAGCGTTACTGGATATTTCCCCTCTGAACAAGAAAAATCTACAATGGAAAAATCTAACCCCTCCTTCAAATGTACAGCCCTATCGTCTAAATTCGTCTTGGTAGCGTCACGTGCTAGAGGCTAGAATGCAGATATGAGGAAAGCGTACTTGAAACATTTTTGATCTGTTTCAAAAGAGATTCGCTGTACACCTTTACATCCTACTAAATCGGGATTATATTTTAAAACTATTGACCCCTCAGACGCCCCACCTGCCCCCCCCCCTCTTAAAATAAAATTTTTCTTAAATTTACAAATAGTAACGCTTAAATTTTCAACATAAAAATTTACAGACCCGCTCCCGTTTTCGTTATAATTCTCGAGATGCGTAATAATACGGCCTATCCACCCTGAAAAAAGACCCTCAAAATTCTCCAAATTTGGATAGAACACTGGCATCTCGGTATGTACATAATGATGATAAACCTCACTTTTCCCCTCATTTAAATAAAACACCTTTAAAACAATAGAAACCTTAATTGAACCCCTACCCCCTCCCCACAACTGAATTTGGTTTTCTAGCAGTGCACGAATTCTATCTACATATTCATGAACAATTTCTACAGGGTTAAACACAAAATTACCACCCAAAAGCGAATTAAAAGGGTCTCCAAAAGTTGCAATGTAGACAGCTATTGTATTAAAAATTGTATTTGAGAGTTGAAAATCAGGGAATGAAGTAAATTGGATACTACCCCCTCCTCCTCCTCCCCCTCTTGTATATTATCACCACTCCCGCAAATTGTTCAATAATAGGGCTATGGAAAGCCACTTCAGTTGTTTGAAGTGGAAGTATGGTATCACTGGGGGGAGGGTTCCCTGTTAATTCATTTGTAAAATCCTCTAAAAGCTGCACTGTGTTTGGACTTAGCGAAGGTAAGTCCCCCTGCTCAATTGTGCTATTATCAAAATTAAGAAAATCAGCTAAAAACTCATCAATGCTATTTGGAATATCTTTAATGATACCTGGCTGTGACATTTCATTGTCACAAAACTCCACAGGCGTGTCTTCTCCTTCTCCAACTGACAAGCAGGTGCGAGGTTGTGAATAAGGAACCGGGAACAACATATAAAAGAAAATAGCTTATTTTCGAAGTGTCTAAATCACCCCTATTTTTAATATTGGATTATTATTTAAAAACGCGCTTAGCAGTAGCAGTTAGTACCCTACTATATATATATATATTCTGAAAGTTCCACCTTAATATAATCTAAAAGATGAAATAAAAGGTTTTGATTTTGTTCAAACAACTCATCAAAAAATTATTCATATTAATACGCTTTGTCTGCTTTGAAAAACCGTGGTCTTTACTTGATAGCCCAACTCTTTCCGATAGAGAATTGTGTTTAAATAAAAGCAGTTTATAACGTAAAGAATTTGCTATGAGGAAATATGATCGGAATATAGTGCATTATTTGGCTTCACTATGAGAATTCAGCTGGCTGAATGTATACGATAATTGACCTGATTTAAAAGGGGGGACAATGTCCTTTAATATCTTTGACATGCTTTTACTGTGATGAAATGAAAGGCTTACTTCTAGGCCTCTTAAAACTATAATGTTTTAGCGAAAAATAGCATTTTGAGTTTAAAATGGTTAGATAGCAGTAAACTAGAAATAAACTAAAAATATTATTATGAGGTTGAAAAATAGCGAAGATGCCTACAGTGGGCAGAGAAAATAGGAAAGATTAAAAAAAGAGCGGTTTCTTTGACAGGTAAAAAATTACATTATATTTAGATATCTGTGTGGGGAGGGGGCAGAGAAATTTAAAACAAGGGGTGTGGGATTATAGCGAAAATAGCATTTTAATAACTCTGACACACTTTTACTTAGATATTAGCTAAAAATATTATTATGAGGTTGAAAAGATAGCGAAGATGTCTACAGTAGGCAGAGAAAATAAGGTGATAGAAAAAATAGTGGTTTATTTGACAAGTAAAAAAATTACACTCTATTTAGATATCTCTGAAGAAGGGGGGAGCAGAAAAATTTAAAACAAGGGGTGTGGAGGGGATTATAACGAAAATAACATTTTAATATGTCTGACACACTTTTACAGTGATGAAAAATGGGTTGGTTTAGATATTTCTATAACCAGGTAGAAATGCTTATATTTTTATATTCCGGCTGGACTTGTGTGCCAGAAGGCCCTGGCATAGTATGCTGGAGGGTAGCCTCCTGACCTTGCGTAGGTGGGGCAGCTCTTGAAGGCCCAGGTAAAGCATGATGGAGGGCGGACGGGCCGACGACGTTATGTTCTTGCGCAGATTGGGCTGCGGCTTGTGCAGTAGGGCCAATGACGGTACGGATTTGTGCAGTCAAGCCAGCGAAGAAACGGGCTTGCACATATGCAGCGACGGCGATGTCACTGGTAGGTTGCATTGGCTCCTGATTGGATTGGACTTGGGCAGGTATTACTTGTCTGGAGGGCCTCGGCCAGCGACCATACTTCACAACTGTCGCCTTCTCAGGGGTTTTATTATTACCCCTTGCTTTGTTTTCAGGTGGAGGTGCATATTCTTCACAAATGTCTTTAAAAAGAAGAAAAAATTTAGTATTGAAATAATTTTTCCCCTTTTTTACAGAATAAAAATTAGTACCTCAACCCCCTAACCATAATTTTGTCTAGAAAACATTTATTGCAGAGAAGCCCCCTCCCCCCATTTTTAGTAAAGTAAAAAGTTAAAATTTGCGAGAAATATACTAGACTCAGAAATCAAATGCTATTCAATTTACGCATAATAAAGTTATGTTTTCTTTTTCTTAGAAATCCCGACCCTCTTACTTTTCACGCGAAGAAACATTTTGTTTTCACTTTACAATGAAGGTGTTAGAAGGGAGGCATTGCAACCCTAACCCCCCCCCCCACCACCATATAAACACTGAGTACTCAAAATGGAAAATGAATATTACATGAAACTGACATCCATCCCCCTCTTAACAATCCCCCCCCCCCTTCTTTTTACAGAAGAAAGTCTCTCTCCCTTTTCAGTAAAGCAAAAGTCAAATTTGCAATGAAGAAGCTATGATGTTAATTTGATCAAAAGTATCCTTTTTTTCAGTGAAACCTTTGACTAAGCCGCTAACATAAGGATTGAGAGGCCGGATGTACTTTGAAAGGGTGACAGTAACTATCAGCTATTTAAAACTTCACGGAAATGCTTAAGTCAAACCATAGCAGCTTAATAGCTAGGGGATACACAGAAAGTTGGCTGTCAAAAGGAGAGTTCAAATGATAGTTATTTCTTTTGGAAGAATTTAAGTCATAAGCTGAGAGGGGTGTGGAGGGGGGAGGTTAGGTTTATGTGGTAAAAAAGAACATATTTTAAGCTTTCTAGCGAGTATAAACAATATATAGTGGAGTTTGTACTGTGTGTGTGTGTGTGTTGGGGGGGGGGGGGTTATTTTAATTTGAATATACTGGAGGTGGGCTATGTAAAATGATTTTATTTGAAAATAAAGTATGAAAATTTACTAAACAGAACTCACATTGTTATTTGATGTATCCAGAGTATCCAAATCACTAATATTCGATGTTTTATCCATAGTGTCACAGAACTTTCCGAATGTTTAATGACAACGCATGTCCATTATATACGAAATCTCTAAGGCGAATTTTGATGTAATGGGAAACCATATGTAACTGGCTCCCTGATTGGCTTATAGAAAGACATCTTATGTAACCGGCTCCCTGATTGGCTTAGAAGGGGACACGTGATCCTGTTTCCCCTTATCAGATCAATATATTCTCCCCAGTGATTATGTAATCAATTTCTCAGAAATTTAGTTCCCCTTTGATTACGCAATCTTTTTCTCAGAGATTTAGCTCCCCTTCGATTACGCAATCAATTTCTCAGAAATTCACTTGTCCTTGTCGATTACGCAATCAATTTCTCGGAAATCCATTTCCTCCATCTTGTCCTAGATCAATATATCTCATCCCCACCTTTAATGCCCATGTGTAAATTTCGCCCCGGAGACAAAACACTTGGAAAAAAGAAATAAATCGACCTTGAAAGCGGTAACATTGACCCCATTAGAATCAATAAACCATGAAAATACATCAAAGTGAGAAAAATCCTGTTTTTTCATTCTCAGTGAAAAAACCATACAAACATGAATAAATTATGCCCTGTCACGACTGGTAGCCCCATCTCTACTGGTTACAAGTTATGCCCTGGGGGTATATAAGGTTATTATAGAAAACGTTGTCGTGGAAACTTCAAAAAAGGCTCATTCTATTGGAAATGCAAAGGGCTAGTGCCCTTTTTAATAGTCGAAATTGATTGGAGGACAACTAACCCCCCTCTCACGCCCACCTTTTCCCCAAACACATCCAATAAAAATATTTAGATAGCCATTTTGTTCAATATAGTTGAAAGTTTTAGAAATTAGGTCTTTAAGGATGATAACCCCCCCCCCCCCCAAAAAAAAACCTCAGGGCAAGGATTGTTAGTTATGCCCTAGGGACATATAAGGTTTTTATAGAAAGAATTGAAGTAGAAACTTCAAAAAGGGCTCATTCTACTGGAAATTGAAATCCCCCTTTAACGCCCACCATTTCCCCAAACACCTACAATCACAGTTTTGAGATAGCCATTTTTTCAACGTATTTTTAAGTTTTGGAACTCATATCTTTGCGGATGACAATACCCCCCTCCCCCCACAGCACTCAGGACAACGGTTGTAAGTTATGCCCTGGGGGCATATGAGGTTTTGATAGAAAGAGTTGTCATATAAACTTAAAAAAGGGCTCATTCAATTTGAAATTGAAACGGGTAAAGCCCTTTTCAATAGTCAAAGTTGATTAAAAAGCAACTAACCCCCGTCTGACGCCCACAAATTTTCCAAACTCATCCACTCATAATTTTGAGATATTCATTTTGTGCACTGCAGTTGAAAGTTCTGAAAATTAGATCTTTGAAGATGCAACCCTCCCTCCCCCCCCAACCCTGAGGGCAAAGGTTCTAAGTTATGCCCTGGGGGCATATAAGGCGTTTACAGAAAGTTTTGTGGTAAAAACTTCAAAATAGCTCATTCGGTGGGAAATTGAAGGGGCTAATGCCCTTTTTAATAGTCGAAAGTGATCAAAGGGCAACTAACCTCCCTCTTATACCCAACATTTCCCCAAAAACATGCAATCAAAATTTTGAAATAGCCGTTTTGTTTAACGTAGTTGATAGTTCTGGAGATTAGGTCTTTAAGAAGGACATCCTCCTCACAGCCCTCTGGGCCAGGGTTTAAAGTTATGCCCTGGGGGCATATAAGATGTTTATTCAAAGCGTTGTCGTAGAAACTCTAAAAGGGCTCATTCGATTGTAAATTGAAAGAGCTAGGGCCATTTTTAATTGTCGAAATTGATTGGAAGGCTTGACATTTTCATAGGCAGTGCAATCGCGCTGCCTAAGTAAAGAACGATGTTGGCACAATGTATTATTTTTATTTCCCATACCAGAGCACTTCGTATCGAAGGAGTTGTCGTAGAAGCTTCTAAAAGGGCTCATTCGATTAGAGATTGGAGTAGCTTGTGCTCTTTTTAATAATTGGAAGTAACTGGAATGCAACTAACACATCATCCACGACCACCATTACCCTAAAATCATCCAATCAAATATTTGAGATAGCACTTTTGTTCAGCGTTGTTGATTTCAAGATAGTAAATATGTTTTTGAGGAGGACACTCCTCCACAATCTTTAGGGCAAGGGTTTTAAGTTATGACCAGGGGGCATATAAGAATGATGTTGGCAAAATGTATTATTTATTATTTTTTCCTTTAGACCAGGGCACTTCGTATCAAAAAAGTTGTCGTAGAAACTTCGAACAGGGCTCATTAAATTGGAAACTGGAGTGACTTGTGCCCTTTTTAATAGTCAAAAATTATTGGAATGCAACTAAAACCCCTTCCACGCCCACCATTTCCTGAAACACATCCAATAAAAATTTTGAGATAGCAATTTGGTTCAGTGTAGCTGATTTCCAGATAGAAAATATGTTTTTGAGGAGGACACTCCCCCCCAGCCCTCAAGGCAAGGGTTTAAGTTATACCTTGGGGCATATAAGGTTTCTATAGAAAGCGTTGTCGTAGAAACTTCAAAAAACGCTGATTCGATTGGAAATTGAAAGGGCTAGTGCTCTTTTTAATAATCAAAAGTGACTGGAGGACAACTAACCCCCTCTAACGCCCACCATTTCCCTAAACACATCCGACCAAAATTTTGAGATGGCCATTTTGTTCAACATGGTTGAAAGCTATGGAAATTATGTCTGTGAGGATGACAATACCCCCCCCACAGTCCTAAGTTATGCACAGGGGGCATATAAGGCTTCTATTGCATACGTTGTTTTAGAAACTTCAAAAGGGGCTCATTCGATTGGAAATTGAACTGGCTATTGCCATTTTTAATATTGAGAAGTGATTGGAAGGCAACTAACACCCCTTCAACAGCAACCATTTCCCCAATCACATCCAACAAAAATTTTGAAATAGCCATTTGTTTTACGCAGTTCAAATTTCAGGAAATTATACCTTTGACCAGGGGGTTATAAGTTTTGCCCTGGGGGCATATAAGGTTTTTATTGACATCTTTGTCGTAGAAACTTGAAAAACGGCTCATTCAATTGGAAATTCAAAGGGCTAATGCCCTTCAAGTCAAACCTCTCTCCCCCTAAGACCCTCAGGGCAGGTGTTGTAAGTTATGACATTGGGGCATGTAAGGTTTTTATAGAAAGCGATGTAGCAGAAAATTCAAAAAGGGCTCATTCAGTTAGAAGTTGAGAGAGCTAGTGCACCTTTTAATAGTCGAAAGTTATTGAAGTGCAAATAACCCCCCTAGCACACCTAATATTTACCCAACCACATGCAATCAAAATTTTAAGACATCATTTTTGTTCAACATAGTCGAAAGTTCTGGAAATTAGGTCTTTTAGGAGGATAACCCCCCCATAACCCTCAGTGCGAGGATTGTAAGTTATGTCCTGGGGGCATATAAGGTTTGTATAGAAAGTTGTTGCAGAAATTTCAAAAAGGCCTTATTTGATTGGAAATTGCCTTTTTAATAGTCGAAAATGAGTGGAGAGTAATTAACCCCCCGCTCACGCCAACCTTTCCCCCAAAAACATTCAATCAAAGTTTAGAGATAGCCCGTTTGTTCAACGTAGTTGAAAGTTCGGGAAATTATGTATTTAAGGATGACAACCCCCTTCCCCCCAGAGCCCCCAGGGCAGGGTCTGTAAGTTATGCCCTGGGGGCATATATGGTTTTTATAGATAGAGTTGTCGTAAAAACTTCAAAAAGAGCTCAGTCGAATGGAAATTGAGAGGGCTAGTGCCCTTTTTAATAGTCAAAAGTGATTGGAGGGTAACTAACCCCCCTCTCACGCCCACCATTCCCTCAAACACATCCAATTAACATTATCAGATGGCCATTTTGTTCAACATAATAGAAAATTTTGGAAATTAGGTCTTTATGGATGACAACCACCCTAACAGCCCTTAGGGTAAGGGTTGTAACTTATGCCCTGGGGGCATATGAGGGGTTTATAGAAATCATTGTCGTAGAAACTCAAAAAGGGCTCATTCGATTGGAAATCGAAAGGCCTAGTGCCCTTTTTAATAGTTGAAAGGGATTGGAAAGCTTGACAATTTTATAGTAAAGATCGATGTGGAAATAATGTATTATTTTTTGTTGTTGTTGTTTAGACCAGGGCACTTCGTATCGAAGGAGTTGTCATAAGAACTTCGAAACGGGCTCATTCGATTGAAAATAAAAATGGTTTATGCCCTTTTTAATAGTCAAAAGTGATTGGACGGCAACTAATCCCCCTTCTACTACCCCCCTCCCAGGCCCCCCATCCATTTAACCATTATGTTTAAAAACTAAAGTTGCCTTAAGATTAAATCAAAATAAACTGCGGTAATGCTAAGTCCCAATAAGGCATCTCAGCAGTGTTCCAAGAACGACTGAGGGCATTATGTTCAATATTTTGGGGCTACTTCTGCTCTTAAAATTTAACCAAATCAAAATAGCGTAAATGTATCCAGGCTATCAAAGAAAGTAAACAGATTTGCACATAATTTGCACTTTACTGAAAAAAAAAACAAATGAATGTACATTGTCAGTTTAATAAACATAAGCTGATCTTTATTAATCAAAATGTTAAAATTATTGGATTTATTAAAGTTATAAAATTAAAAACATTCATATCTTTTTCAGTAAAGTGCAAACTATGTTCTGGCCATGGGAAGACATAGGGGTTCTGAGCCCAACTTATTTTAATTTCAGGTCGTTTTGAGTTTGACTTAGTTATTTGTTGTAATTTCTGTTTGTTTTGGGTTTGGTTTATTTATAGATGCTGATTTGTGGTAGTTTAAAGGGTGGTAGATTATTTGATTTTATTTTTGCTCATTTTTCGTTTAATGGAGTTCTTTACTTTTCTTTGAAAAACTTATTATTAGAAAAAAGTTATTTTAATTAATAACATTCAAAATCCAAACTTTTCATTATAACATCATTTGTTGTGAACTTTTCATTCTAAGTTGGTAATAATTCACACGTATCTCGCTCGGGAGCCGGAAATGGATAAACAAAGGATAAATAAAATCGTTTATGTATGAAAGAATTCAAACCTGTAAAGAATCTCGAAGAAGTATGCTGAAATTTGCAGAATTTTCATGAGGTGGATTTTCCGCGGGGAATATAGGGCTTTAGAGACCCCAAAAATATATCGATTTCGATAATACGTTTCAATATTGGATATCGATATTTGGTCCAATATATCGATAGATCAATATCGATATAAAATATTACCAAACACTAGTCCTAACTTATCTGCTTTAACTTTTACGGTAACAGGGTCTCTATTGCGTCTGACGTCATATATGTCATTCACTCCTAGGTGATCTAAATCTTCCTTCCGTTTTAGCGGATCTGAACAGTTATTGGGAAATGAACTGATTTTGAGAAGTTCCAATTTTTCGCTTGGTGACGTGAAGTCGGCCATTCAGTGGGGATTTCACTAAGGGATGGAGGCCTATCGGTGACGATTGCCTGTAGATGCAGGATATCCTTAGAAAGGTTCGTTAGCTTCTGTTCACACGAGGACACTGAGCGAGTCTAACTGATGATTCATTTTTCAGGACTGGAAAATCACGTATATTCTTTGGCACAATAATAGGCCAAACGAAACCGGCCGAATCAAATTCAGCCATGCAATCTAGAATGTCATTTAGCGTGTTCGTGGCAGCAGCTTTACTCTTTCTCTCGATAGGTTTTATACGACATTTTGTCATATTCCATACCAGCGTCTTTAGGGAGACGAGGTTTTCCTATAATGAATATATAGGAAATAAATAATTTTGAATATAAATGAGTGAGCTTATAAATGAATACGCAGCCTCAATGATTTCTTCTCGATCTATTTCACTAGAAAAGGCATCTAGTAGAAAAAAAGAGTCCTGAATTGACTACCACCTTCGACATTCCATTTTCCGTGATAAAAGTACCATGGAAATGGTCCGTCATTCTTGATGGTCAAAAACACTGCTAATAAGTTAAATTAAGTTAAAAAGACAGGACGATAATACAGCACTTGAGTAAGTAAAATTATCCAATGGTGAATGTCCATAAATATCAATTTATTATCTCATTTGTTGTGAAACTCTCCACTGTAATTTATTCCAAACTACCCGCAGGAAAAATACCCGGAAAATACCCACCGCGGAAAATACCCTCCCCCCTGTTGAAAATGTCCCCCACGGAAAATATACCCACTCGGAAAATACCCCCCGCTAAATGCCCCCCTTGCCGTGGAAAATAAGGCTTTTCAAATTTGAGAATTTATTTGAGTTTATTTTTTTTTAATTTCCGTAGGAGGGAAGGAATTTTGGTACTTGTGTATAATTGACCACCCACTCAAGTTTACGCTGTAAAATTCGAGAACACGACGGTTTTTTCGTTAGTTTCTTCGTTACTTTAGACAAGGTCGTATCCAGGGGGGCTAGGGGGTTTTTCCCCCCCCCCCCCCCGATATGTCCGAGAAAATTGTTTTTTTTAACACTGACCTCGTTATGAAACTCGCATTTTTTAAGCTTACTAAATGACAAGGTCACTATAATTACCGACTTAGCTTCAACTAGTTGCCGTTGAGTGAACAAAAGAGTCAATTATTAGGATTAGGCAACATATCTTCTTCTTCAGCTCAGCCTTCTCTTAACTGGTGCAATCCAATCACAGGTCAGTTTGTATCAAAGGCAGCAACCAGCTTCAGATCCCACAAGACGAAATTGAACAAGCTGTCATCAGGGCCTGTGATTTAGACGTTGCTGCGAACTTGCAGTTACTTGAATATCCCTGGCTGCCAGATGAGAGCTACTCGTTTCTAGCATCAGGCAAACGTAATTTAAGGTTTCAGCAAAGCTGGATGGCTCATTTTCCGTGGCTTGCGTACTCGGATAAATTTAAGGGTGCTTTCTGAAAATGCTGTGTAATCTTCGCAGCTGAGTGCTCCGGTAAAGGAAATCACCAAAGGGTTTGAACACTGGTCCTAAAACCATTTACAGCATGGAAAGACGTGATTGAAGTTTTTGCTTGTCACAGTAAATTGAATATCCATATAGGAAGCACTGTGCTTGCGGAGGGCTTTGTGACCGTACAGAAAGGCAAACAAGACAATATTTTCTTCAATTTTGATGACGGTCGAAAAGCTCAAACAAATTAAAATCGCATGAGATTCAAACTGGTTGTAGAAACTATTGTTTTTTGTGGTCAACAGCAGCTAGCCCTTCGTGATACGATTGATCACGGTCCTCTACGTCCCGAAATAAAGAACCATCTTTAAAAGATAGAAATTTCCGTGCTCTTTTGAGAATGGGAATGCGATGTGATGATGACAAGCTGAAAAAGCATACTGAAAAAAGTGTGAGAAGTGGGATGTATTTGTCCCCAGTTGTGATAAATGAGCTTATTGATATTTGTGAAAAGATGATTCAAGCTAATATGGTTAAAAGGGTAAAAGAAAAAGTGTGCTGTTCGGTTTTAGCGGAACGTCTGGCATAAGAAACACTGAGCAGCTGTCCATTTGTGTTCGGTATGTTTTAAACAGAGGTTTGCGCGAGGATTTTCTTGGGTTTGTTCCCGTATCAGATTTAACCAGACAAGGTCTGGTAATCACAATATTAGAAACCTTGAAAAAACCATGCTTTGGATTTGAGCAAGCTTGTAGGACAGCGATGTGACGGAGCAGCTGCTATCAGTGGGCACCTAAGAGGCACTCAATCTTGGATGAGACATCAGTATCCACGAGCAGTTTATTTCCACCTGTGGAGCACATACACTCAACCTGGCGATCGCTTCAGCTAGCTCCATTCCAGTCACGAAAACGTGGTTTGGGACAATATCTCAGATCTGGAACTTTTTCGACTCATCCCCCTTCCCTACCCAGGTACTCAAAGACAGAATTTTACAATGCATACCAGAATCTAGAAAAACTTCTCTCATTATTCTTTGTGAAAAATGGTGAGTGGAGAGGCACGATACCGTTAGCTGCCCTGTGAAGCTCTATAAGCCAATTTTAGAAGCGCTGGAAGAGCTCCAAGAAGGAAATGCGAATGCTGAGACTTCCGCAAAGGCCCATCAGTTAACAAGCTCAATGAAGCAAGGACAGTTTCTGACCAGTTTATTCGTAGCAAAAGAACTCTTTTGCCTTACGTAACCGCTGTGTATAGTTCTTCAAGATGTTGACTGTGACTTGGTGCTTTCATGTGATTAATTAAAGAAAAAAAACTTTCCGAAAAATAAGCTTTTCAAAGAAAAGTAAAGGCCATTTTAAACTTAAGCTATGCAGATACAAATACCATTTAAAATTCAAACTCAAAACGACCAGAAACTAGTATTTAAGAATAAATGAAACTCAAAACGATCAGAAATTAAATAAGCAATCATAGCAAAAACATACAACAAGTAATACTATAAATGAATAACTAGCTCTTAAGGCGAGTAATGCTTAGATTGAATATGAATATCAAGCTTAAAACGAAAAACGATATCTCGATATTGAGGCGTAAGTGAAAATTAAAACCAACATGAATTAAATAAACAATCAATGAAAACAATCATACAATACATATTAATGTAAATTAATAAATAAATCTTAAAACGACTGAAACTTAATTTGAATGTGCAAATCAAGCTTGAAAGGAACAAAAATCACTACAAACAAGAGTTTGGGTATGACCTCCTTCGCTCACTGTAAAAGTCTAAAACCTACTGCGTCATTGGCGCTTTAATGAAAAATAATTTTATTACAAATATTTTCTTTTGTACTTAATATTGAAAATAAAAATTGAAATTATATTAACATTTTGAACTGATGAGCTTTGTTTCTGTTGAAGATGTAACAGCACCAATTAAAGCTCTAAAAAGTAAGGATTCTTTTGATCATGATGGTAAACATTCAAACCATATAAAACAGGCATCCCCCGAAGCAATCCTTCTTCTCGCTACTCTTTTTACTACTATTCTTTCTTCTGGAGTTCTTCCAACTAACTTTTCTCGTGCTACCACTTCACCCCTTCCAAACAAAGGAGGGAATACGAATCGATGTTCTGATTACAGACCGATTACTGTTTCGTGCTAGATGTAAAGATGCAAAGGTCGTAAGTTATGCATCTGGAGCATGTAACGTTCTTATAGAAAGTCTTGACATAGAAGCTTCAAAAAAGGCTTATTTGATTAGAAATTAAGAGGACTAGCGCCTTTTTATTAGTCAAAAGTGATTAGAGGGCAAATGTCTCCCTCCACGCTCATCATTTCCCTAAACACTTCCAATCAAAATTTAGATACAGCCATTTTGTTAAGCCTATCAGAAAATACTGGAAATTATGTCTTTGAGGATAACAAATCCCCCAAGCCCTCAGGGCAAGGCTTGTAAGTTGTGCCCTTGGAAAATTTTGGGTTATTATTGAAAGTGTGGTCATAAACCTCAAAGGGGGCTCATTGTATTGGTATCTAGACGCTCTAGTGCTCTTTTTAAGATTCAAAGTTATCAGAGGGCAGCTACCCTCTCACCCCTACACACGTCATATTGTCCCGAAATGTGTCTAATAGAAATTTTGAGACAGCCATTCTATTCAAAATAGTCTAAGTATCATATAACAAGGCTTTTAGGGTTTAAACAAACACCAGAGACTATGCCCAGGGGGCATTAATGCTTTTTAAGGAAGGGATGGTCGTTTAACTTTAGAAGAGGCTCAGTCTTTCTCCCTAAAAAAGACTATGTCAAAATATAACGAACAGAAATTAATCAAAAAAAGTTTTTACACAAAATAAGTTTTTCAAAAAAAGTACAGAACTTCATTTAACCAAAAGGGAACAAAAATAGAATCAGAAAAATATAAATAGAATCAATAAATAATTGAAACCCAAAACAAACAGAAATAAAAATAAGTCAAAATCAAAACAAGCAGATATTAATCTGAGTAGAGTTCTAAACCCTATGCTTCCTAAAAGCCAGAATACAATTTGTACTTTACTGAAAAATTCTTCTAATATTTTCACTTCTAACTTCAAAAAACAAAACAAAAAGTAATTAAGATTTTAAGGAATAAATATCAGCATATGTATTTTAAACTGACAATGTACTTTTTTTCAGTAAATTCATTTGAAATTTTTTTTAGCAAAGCACAAATTATATTCTGGCTTTATAAAAAAGAATAGGGTTTAACACCCTACTCACATTAATTTCTTCTCGTTTTGAGTTTGACTTTTTTTTTTTTGGGTTTCATATATTTATTGATACTGATTTGTGGTAGTTGAATGCTTGGTAGATTATTTGGTTCTATTTTTGTTCATTTTTGGTTTAATGGAGTTCTTTACTTTTTTTAAAATCTTAATTTGTGCAAAAAGTTTTTCTGATTAATTGTATATAACAACGATATGTTAACTAACGAAACTAACAAAAAAAAGAAAAAAGCAAAGCACTCATAGAAATACGTACGGGTCGACTTGTTGCATTGCAAGACTTCTTTAAGTGACGTCATACTAAACTGAAATTGTTTAAGTGACGTAAAACATTCGCCAGGCAAAAGCAGTTAAATTCAAATGAGAAAAATAATAAATAAAAGTAAAAGGGCGTTTTTGCAAAATGCAAAACTCTTTCATCCTCTGTTTAGTTGAAAATTCGATCGAAAAAAATTCAAAATATCATTATTTTGGCTTACTGTGAGCATATAGAAGAAGACTTCGCTATCCCGCCATTACTAACGTGTTTTCTATTTGAAGATTTTGGATAGAATAAAGTGAAGCAAAATGGCTTATGATATGCCTACTTTTAAACTGGTCCTGGTTGGGGATGGAGGCACTGGAAAAACTACTTTTGTGAAGAGGCACTTGACAGGTGAATTTGAGAGGAAGTATGTTGCGACATTAGGTGTTGAAGTCCATCCACTTGTTTTTCACACAAATAGAGGTGCAATCAGATTCAATGTATGGGACACAGCTGGACAAGAAAAATTTGGTGGACTTAGAGATGGTTATTATATTCAGGGACAATGTGCCATCGTAATGTTTGATGTAACTTCAAGGGTCACGTATAAGAATGTCCCGAATTGGCACAGAGACTTAGTTCGAGTTTGTGAAAATATTCCAATTGTTCTATGTGGTAACAAAGTTGACATTAAAGATAGGAAGGTTAAAGCCAAGTCTATTGTATTTCACCGAAAGAAGAATCTTCAATATTATGACATCTCTGCGAAATCGAATTATAATTTTGAGAAGCCTTTTCTTTGGCTTGCAAGGAAACTAATTGGTGATCCAAATTTGGAATTTGTTACCATGCCCGCCCTTCAACCCCCTGAGGTCCAGATGGATCCCAATTGGCAACGGCAGATTGAAGGGGAACTTGCGGAAGCTCAGAATGTTGCTCTTCCGGAAGATGACGAAGATTTATAAACATGTGTGCTCGGCTATTGTTGGACAATTGGCTGCTGAATATTTTTATTTTGCAAAATAACTTGACTTGAAAAATGGCGAATGCTGTCTGAATTTATACGTAACAATATTAGAAACATTGAAAAAACCATGCTTTGGATTTGAGCAAGCTTGTAGGACAGGGATGTGACGGAGCAGCTTCTATCAGTGGGCACCTAAGAGGCACTCAATCTTGGATGAGACATCAGTATCCACGAGCAGTTTATTTCCACCTGTGGAGCACATACACTCAACCTGGCGATCGCTTCAGCTAGCTCCATTCCAGTCACGAAAACGTGGTTTGGGACAATATCTCTGATCTGGAACTTTTTCGACTCATCCCCCTTCCGTACCCAGGTTCTCAAAGACAGAATTTGACAATGCATACCAGAATCTATAAAAACTTCTCTCATTATTCTTTGTGAAACATGGTGGGTAGAGAGGCACGATACCGTTAGCCGCCCTGTGATGCTCTATAAGCCAATTTTAGAAGCACTGGAAGAGCTCCAAGAAGGAAATGCGAATGCTGAGACTTCCGCAAAGGCCCATCAGTTAACAGGCTCAATGAAGCAAGGACAGTTTCTGACCAGTTCATTCGTAGCAAAAGAACTCTTTGGCCTTACGTAACCGCTGTGTATAGTTCTTCAAGGTGTTGACTGTGACTTGGCTCTTTCATGTGATTAATTAAAAAAAAAACTTTCCGAAAAATAAGCTTTTAAAAGAAAATTAACGGCCATTTTAAAATTAAGCTATGAAGATAAAAATACAATTTAAAATTAAAACTAAAAACGACCAGAAACTAGTATTTAAGAATAAATCAAACCAAAGACGAACATAAATTAAATAAGCAATCATAGCAAAAACATACAACAAGTAATGATATAAATGAATAAATATATCTTAAAGCGAGTAATGCCTAGATTGAATATGAAAATCAAGCTTAAAAGGAAAAATAAATATTTTCCTATTGAAGTATAAATGAAACTTAAAACGAACATAAATTATATAGACAATCAATGCAAACAACCATACTATAGATATTAATGTAAATTATTAAATAAATCTTAAAACGAAAGGAATGAGTGCTTCAAGTTGTAAAATTGGTTTAGGGGGGATATTAAGAAAATAACTTGATCTGAAAAGATATAAAAAAGCCTTTTGAATGTATTGCTTGGTGTTGGGGTATTCAAAATGCCATAAAGCAGAGTTGCGGGTGAAAAGAATGAGTATTTCAAATTGTAAAATTGGTTTAGGGGGGGGCATTAAGAAAAGAACTTGTTCTGAAAAGATATAAAAAAAACCTTTTGAAAGTATTGCTTGGTGATGGGGTATTCAAAAAGCCATAAAGTAAAGTTTTGGGTGAAATGAATGATTACTTCGAGTTGTAAAATTGGTTTAGGGGGGACATTAAGAAAAGAACTTGTTTTGAAAAGATATAAAAAAGCCTTTTGAAAGTATTGCTTGGTGTTAGGATATTAAAAAAGACATAACGTAAAGTTGTGGGTGAAAAGGATGAGTACTACAAGTTGTAAAATTGGTTTAAGAGGGACATTAAGAAAGGAACTTGTTCTGAAAAGATATAAAAAAAAGCCTACTATAACTAACCTAAACTTCAACTCTAACTAAAACTCTATGCTAAGACTCTAGGCTAAAACTCTAAACTCTTAAATAAAATTAAACTATAACTCTAACTAAAACTCTAAGCTAAGACTCTAAGCTAAAACTCTAAGCTCTAAACTAAAACTAAACTACAACTCTAAACTAAAACTTTTTACTAAAACTAAACTACAACTCTAAACTAAAACTTTTAACTAATACTTTACTAAAACTAAACTACATCTCTAAACTAAAACTCTTAACTAATACTATACTAAACTAAAAGTGCAAGGAAAAACTCTAAGCTAAGACTCTTGGCTAAAATTCTAAACTGAAATGTTTACCTAAAACTAAACTACAAGTTCAAAAACACTTAACTAAAACAAAAATAAAATATAACCCTAACTAAAACTCTAAGTGCTGAGAGTCTAACTTAAAACTCTAGACTCTGAACTACAACTAAACTAAACTCTACCTCTAACTAAAACTGTAAGCTAATATCAAACTAAACCTCTAAACTAGGGAAGGGGTTAAAAAAATACTATGTTAAAAAAAAATCAAAAAAGTATTAAAAAAAGGGGAAGGGAGAGGGAGAGGGAGGAGGATAGGGGGAGGAGGGAAGGAAGGGAAGGGAGGAATAGGATGCTCTTTGGGGGCTCGGGGGCATTATGGGGCCCGGGGGATCCTTTGGGGTTGGTGTAGGGGACCTTACAACACTATTCAAATGAAACTTGTGTATTATTACGAACACAGTCGAGAATGGCCCAAATCATCTTATAAAATGTCTCAAAATGTATCGCCCAAATCATCTTCTAAAATGTCTCAAACTGTTTCGCCCAAATAATCCCTTAAAAGTAATTTCTGTGTGTTCCTTTATTTCGGCATCCCTGCGCTGTCACATTTAAAATTCCCAGGAAACCATTTCCTGCGTAAAATATATTCAATCTTTCTTGAATTTCTGAAAAAATATCTAAGGTGTTCCTACCTACACTATTATGGCTTCGATAGAATATTAATTCCCGAATTTATCACTAAGCCTAAAGACCAGAGAAGCAATATTTAAAAATAGAATATTAATTTATTTCTGCCGCTAAAGACCATTTATCTCTCACACCTAAAGACCAAAGAAGCCATATTGTTTCTTAATTCCCCTTCGTTGATCAATAATTCCCCGCCGATTATGTAAATCAATTTCTCGGAAATCTAGTTCCCCTCGATTATGCAAATCAATTTCTCAGAAATTCTCTCCCCCTCGTGGATCAATAAACCATGAATAAATTGTCCTCAGGGAGAAAAACCATGAAAAAACATTCTCAGTGAGAATAACCATAAAAACATGCATAAATTATGTAAGTTTCGGAACTCATGATAGGTTCCTACTTAGTAACTAGATTGACTCTCTAGTTTGAACACTCAAAATTGAATTTTCTAAGCGGTTCTTGGCTAATCCCCCTCCCCCGAGGAATATCCCCCTCCGTAGACAATTACCCCATGGAAAACTCAAGAAAGCATTTTTCAGTAAAGCTCTAGTTTTTCAGCATTTTACAAATATAGTGAAATATAGCCAACCATGTTGTTTAAAACAATTTGTTAAGAATATTATTTATAAAATATTCATATATTTATATATATTATACACGTATAGCAACAATTGAGCTAGATTACCTAATCTTAATTTATATGTGACAGAATTTTTCAGACTGAGAAAATTCACCCTGTCTGATGGGCTAGCTTAGCTTTGATCATGAGCACCGCAATAAAGCTGCCTAAGTAAAGAACGGTGTTGGCACACTTTACAATTTTTTTTCCATACCAGGGCACTTCGTATCAAAAGAGTTGTCACAGAAACTTGAGAAAAGGGCTCATCCGATTGGAAATCGAAACGGCTAGTGCCCTTTTTAATAGTCGAAACTGATTGGAAGGTAACTTACACCCCTTCCACGCCCACCATTTAATACTATTTTGAGAAAGCCGATTTGTTAAACGTAGTTGTAAATTGTGGAAATTAGACCTTTGAGGATGACAACCCTTCCCTTTAGAACCCTCAGGGATAGGGTTACAGTAGAAATGCCCCTATTGCTCCCGTACGAACACCGTTCTGCCATCTACAATTTAGTCTAACACCAATGGGACATAATTTATTCAAGGATTATCGATCGAGTCTAATGGATGGTGTCAAGGTCGATTTATTTGTTGTTTCTAAGTGAATTGACTCCGGGACGGAGTTTGCACATGCGCATTGACGGTGGGGAATGTATTGATATATGACTTGAGGGGGAAAATGGATTTCCAAGAACTTGATTTATAAAATCAGTGGGGAATGAATTGATCTAGGACTCGAGGGGGGAAGTGAATTTCCGAGAAATTGATTGCGTAATTGAAGGGGAGATGATTTCCAAGAAATTGATTGCGTAACCGAGTAGGACAATTAAATTGCCAAGAAATTGATTTACATAATCGGTGGGAGAATTTTATTGATCCGATAACGGGAAACAGGAATTATATGCCTCCTTCTAAGCCAATCAGAGGGCCAGAAATATTAGCGGGAGAGGATTGCAGAGAATATAAGGAAAGGATTTTTGCTATAGTTTTTATTAGTCTGTGAATTGAAATCAAAGGAGTGAGAACAGTTTGACTTTAATCATTTGGTTATATTTGTGCTGATGATGAGTGAAATGTTTACCCTATTAGAAGTTGATAGTGGAGTTGGTAGCAATAATAAACGAGCACCAAACATTGCATTGGAAATAACGAGAGGTTCACGGCTTTGTCTGGAATGGGATGAAGTATATGCAAGATATGTGATATTCTTGAACAAATTTAAAATGGAGGATCAATTATGTTTTGCTTCAAGATTTGATATAGCGCATGTGAATAGACTTCAATGTGCTTTAAGTGCATTATCGAAACATATAGAAGACAATAAACTGTATCACAAATTGTACATGCTTAGTATTATTGTTGTAATTATTCAATAAAATTGATGCGAAATCGAAAATGTTCCCTTTCTTTTTGTTGTTAGAATGTTAGGCTAACGATTCATGGTCAGTCTAGAGTCAGCAGTCAGAGTGAAAGGATTGAAAAATGAATAAATTCGAGAAAGAGAGAATTAGATCGAATCTTGTGTTTATGGAAAAACATTTGATTTTGGATGATGATTTTCTAGAGCTATCTCTTCATCGGAAGATATTCTCTCGGGGAACACTTGACAATATAATATGGACTGATTCTCCCCCATTGGCCTATTGTATGAAGCTTTGTCGATGTGACTCAAATGCTTATACTCAATTTATTGATATATTAATTGGAACAAAGCAGAATAATAGTGTGGATACACTTTTGAAAACATTGCCATAGATTCAATGTAGATGGCCCCCCACTATTCGAAAGAGGTGACGTCACAGAGTTAGTCCTCTACCATTCTTCCACCCTAAATTTATCGAGCGAGACGATCAGTTTCGTTTTAGCTGTGAAGGAGAGTTGACATCATAAACCAAAAAATGTTCTATACATGTCCACTATGCATGTACACTCTTGGCAGTTGGACTCAATGTGAGAATTGTACAATTATTGAGGACTATAGTGAAAAGTACAAATTAGATAATTCTTGTAAATTACATAGAGGCTATGCAGTACAAATTAAAGGATGTAATTCATGTCTTGAAGTGATTTGTGACTCTCAACCTAGAGGACATCTATGTTCCAATTGTCACTATGACAAATGTGATCAGTGGGAGAATACTTACCCCGTTATGATTGGAAAGAATCCCAAACGTGATTTTAGTTTATTTCTACGAGATTGGTATCGTCGTGGATTTAAATGATTCTGGGAGGAAGAATCTGGTCTACGATTCTACTGTTTGGGTAACAAAACAATTTGGTTTCTACGTACATCGTTGTGACGTCACTGCCTATTATGACTATAAACCAAGGGATTTTTATTTGGCAGTTACCGATTGTGATTCACCATTCAAAACACTGTATGTGATATTGCTTCAAATAGACAGATTGAAACTCGTGAATTTCAAAATATGAATGCAAGTAGCATCATTGACTATACAACGAGATACGACAAGAGTGAAGTTACATTATACTGTAGAAAATGTGACCCTGACTTTGCAGTCAATCAAGATCAATACACAGTGAATCCGAATGATTTACCGGCATTAGTGGTTCATGACAGTTGCCTATACACCGATGAAGAAATCTAAAGTGAAGATTTAAAGACATTGTTGTACATATACATTTTATTAATAAACAAATTCACAAACATTTTTTAAGCACTTTACTCTTAGGGCACTGAAATTTATATTATACAGGTCTAAGAGGATATTTTCCAATAGAAAGTCAATCAGACGTGGATTGTCTACATAAATGTTGAGAAACTGCTTATAAGTATAGCCGCGACATCAAAACACAAAATATAGTACTGCATTGAAACCACAGCTTTTAGTCGTCAGATCCTGCACTCTCCTCCGATTTTGAATAATAGTTTTCCCACTGCTCTCAATATAATTGCTGATGTGGGGTGTGTAGAATGTATGGGGTAGACCAAGAGGATCAAAAGATTCAATGGTCTTCATTGTTTGAAAGATGCACAGCCAATGACCAGTCAGCACAGTCGACGAACTGCTATTAACAATAATTAAGGTGTTGTTACCACTTTGAATTTTTCCAAGAAAGTCCGAGGGCAGACAATAGGATTTGTACTGGGACATGTAGGGATCCATATTAAATACATTGATTTTTGACTTGTGTTCATGGTGCCAAGTCTAGTAGAACACTACCTTCGGGAGTAATATCCCAGTAGCTTTCATATTGATTTAGTGAGATTAGTGCAATACTCTCAGCCAATGGGTTGGCAAATGTACACTCTAAACGCACACTCCCCGTACGTACTCTACTCATATCCTGGGTGCCAGACAAATCCAATACAATGATACCATGTGTTTTAACAAACATTTCTTCGGTTATACCATTTTCAAATAGTTGTAAATCATGATCTAGGGATTGCATGGTCAACTCGTACAATGTTCTATAGGATTTATCAAAAGATAGATTGTTGAGTGGGATGCCGTTTACTTTGCAGACAAGAGACGAAAGTCCAAACATTTCAAATTTATGTGGGCATCCAGTCCACAATCCTATTACACTAGCGCTTTTTACAAATGCCAAAGCGAGTTTTGATGGAATTTCACCATTGATAAAGGATGAGTCGGTGAAGGTGCGTGACCCCATGGCAATATGACGTTGATTGGTGATTGTATCAGGAACAAGTAGTTTTATATTATTTCCACTGACTCTCAGTTTTTCCAATGCCAAAGCAACAGAACTCATAACTTGTTGTTTCCGTACATGAAGTATTGCCGAGGTCAGGGAGAGACTTACATCAGGATTGGCAGCAAGTTCTTTTCTCAATATGAAATTGGATGGTGCAAGCGTCAATTTTATATCTACTTTAACATTGGGTGGTAGCCATTGGGGTATATTAAATATTTCATGATATATTTTTCCAACTAGATGTAATTCACTAGTTGTAGCATTTTAAGTGCATCTGTACTATCAGCATTAATAATATATTCATATCCATTGGAGTAGCCTCTCAATTCCTTGTATGACTTGGGTGTCATCAGCATGAATTGCATACAGCTTGCATAATTTAAGAGATTGTTGCTTGTGCTCACCAGCGTGCCATTGAAGTAGACACTGATTTGACGAAATAAATTATGTAATATACAATTTTCATAGGATATTCTATCGGCAAAAATTGGCAATGTATTATCAGATTTCCGGAGTTTCATTTGTAAATCTACAAATGTTGAAGACATGTCCATAAAGTAGTCCTCAATGGAATAAATTTGAAAGTGGATATTACCGGAGAGGGGTTGTTGAGGATAAAATTGTTCATAGTATCCATGTTTGACACTCACATCAACATTTTCAGCATTGAATAGGTTCAATGAGGCGGTGATTGAAGGTTGAGAATCCTTATGAGGTAGGTAGCACATCTTAGGAAAAGAAATCTAGTTTCGATCTAAAAATCCCTTCCTGCGGCTTCTTCTTCTTCTACTACTGTTTACAGTGCGTGTCGGCTTTTTCCTTCTTTTGTTTGACAGGGGTGATGTCTTTCGTTTCTGACCTGAGTAAAGACTGATGAGTGATGCATTTTTTCTCGACCTTTTTAAACCTTTTCCATTTTGTTTTAATCTCTCGACAAGGGTTCGCGCACTGGACCTAAGATTTTCCGTAGCAATTTTTTTTAAATCCTTGCCTGAGCCCCAATCGTATAGTGTAGAGGATGCAAAATCTGTTGCAGCCAGTAGAAGATATTTTCTAGCCAGTGGTAGTGAAGAGTGAAACCGCCTAGCAAACCAACTGCCAAGACAATAGATTGACGAGCGTCCTTTGTAATAGTCCATTCCATTGTCCTGTTGTCTTGGGCTAAGAGTATTAACATAGCAGTCAATATCAGGGCAAATGAATACCATTTTCCTGTTAGACATCTTGTTGTTGGACGAAAATGGCATGTAATCACAGCCAAACCTTTTGATATTTCTAGAGGATCACCTAATTCAGTTCTTAGTGTTAAATGACAGAGTTCCAAATAGGAAGTGTTTACGGGAATATGCTGAAGATGCTTTATATTGTAGTGGTGAATATGTTCTTGATTGGTTTTTCGTTCAAGAACTCGTAGGAGGGGAACATTTGAATTACCAACCCGGGATGTTTCCACAAATGAAGCGTAGAGAAATATACATGTGTCCGTGGAAAAGGCAGGCGGGTAGTCTGCAAAAATGAAATTAGTGGGATTACAGTGAAAATAGAATTTTAATAACTCTGACACACTTTTACTTAGATATTAGCTAAAAATATTATTATGAGGTTGAAAAGATAGCGAAGATGTCTACAGTAGGCAGAGAAAATAAGGTGATAGAAAAAATAGTGGTTTATCTGACAAGTAAAAAATTACATTCTATTTAGATATCTCTGAAGAACGGGGGAGCAGAAAAATTAAAAAAAAGGGGTGTGGAGGAGAATTATAGCGAAAATAACATTTTAATATGTCTGACACACTTTTACAGTGATGAAAAATGGGTTGGTTTAGATATTTCTATAACCAGGTAGAAATGCTTATATTTTTATATTCCGACTGGACTTTTGTGCCTGAAGGCCCTGGCATAGTATGCTGGAGGGTAACCTCCTGACCTTGTGTAAGTGGTGCAGCTCTTGAAGGCCCAGGTAAAGCATGATGGAGGGCGGACGGGCCGGCGAAGTTATGTTCTGGCGCAGATTGGGCTGCGGCTTGAGCAGGAGGGCCAATGACGGTACGGACTTGTGCAGTCAAGCCAGCAAAGTCACGGGCTTGCAAATATGCAGCGACGGCGATGTCACTGGTAGGTTGCATTGGTTCCTGATTGGATTGGACTTGGGCAGGTATTAGTTGTCTGGAGGGCCTCGGCCAGCGACCATACTGCACAACTGTCGCCTTCTCAGGGGTTTTATTATTATACCTTGCTTTCTTTTCAGGTGGAGGTGCATATTCTTCACAAATGTCTTTAAAAAGAAGAAAAAATTTAGTATTGAAATAAATTTTCCCCTTTTTACAGAATAAAAATTAGTACCTCAACCCCCTAACCATAATTTTGTCTAGAAAGCATTTATCGTAGAGAAGCCCCCTCCCCCCATTTTTAGTAAAGTTAAAAGTTAAAATTTGCGAGAAATATACTAGACTCAGAAATCAAATGCTTTTCAATTTACGCATAATAAAGTTATGTTTTCTTTTTCTTAGAAGTCCCGACCCTCTTACTTTTCACGTGAAGAAACATTTTTTTTTCACTTTACAATAAAGGTGTTAGAAGGGAGGCCTTGCAACCCTAACCCCCCCCCCACCATATAAACACTGAGTACTCAAAATGGAAAATGAATATTACATGAAACTGACATCCATCCCCCTCTTAACAATCCCCCCCCCTTCTGTTTACAGAAGAAAGTCTCTCTCCCTTTTCATTAAAGCAAAAGTCAAATTTGCAATGAAGAAGCTATGATGTTAATTTGATCAAAAGTATCCTTTTTTTCTCTGAAACCTTTGAATAAGCCGCTAACATAAGGATTGAGAGGCCGGATGTACTTTAAAAGGGTGACAGTAACTATCGGCTATTAAAAACTTCACGAAAATGCTTAAGTCAAACCATAGCAGCTTAATAGCTAGGGGATACACAGAAAGTTGGCTGTCAAAAGGAGAGTTCAAAACATAGTTATTTCTTTTGGAAGAATTTAAGTCATAAACTGAAAGGGTTGTGGAGGGGGGAGGGTAGGTTTACGTGGTAAAAAAGAACATTTTAAGCTTTCTAGCGAGTATAAACAATATATAGTGGAGTTTGTATTGTGTGTGTGTGTGTGGGTGGGGGGTTATCTTAATTTGAATATACTGGAGGTGGGCTATGTAAAATGATTTTATTTGAAAGTAAAGTATGAAAATTTACTAAACGGAACTCACATTGTTATTTGATGTATCCAGAGTATCCAAATCACTAATATTCGATGTTTTATCCATAGTGTCACAGAACTTTCTGAATGTTTAATGACAACGCACGTCCGTTATATACGAAATCTCAAAGGCGAATTGTGATGTAATGGGAAACCATATGTAACTGGCTCCCTGATTGGCTTAGAGAAAGACATCTTATGTAACCGGCTCCCTGATTGGCTTGGAAGGGGACACGTGATCCTGTTTCCCCTTATCAAATCAATATATTCTCCCCAGCGATTATGTAATCAATTTCTCAGAAATTTGTTTCCCCTTCGATTAAGCAAACTTTTTCTCGGAAATTTAGCTCCCCTCCGATTACGCAATCAATTTCTCAGAAATTAACTTGTCTTTGTCGATTACGCAATCAATTTCTTGGAAATCCATTTCCCCCTCTTGTCCTAGGTCAATATATCTCATCCCCACCGTTAATGTGCATGTGTAAATTTCTCCCCGGAGACAAAACACTTGGAAAAAACACATAAATCGACCTTGAAAGAGGTGTCATTGACCCCATTAGAATCAATAAACCATGAAAATACATCAAAGTGAAAAAATCCTGTTTTTTCATTTTCAGTGAAAAAAAAACATACAAACATGCATAAATTATGCCCTGTCACGACTGGTACCCCCTCTCTACTGGTTACAAGTTATGCCCTGGGGGTAGGTAATGCTTTTATAGAAAGCGTTGTCGTGGAAACTTCAATAAAGGCTCATTCTATTGGAAATGCAAAGGGCTAGTGCCCTTTTTAATAGTCGAAAGTGATTGGAGGACAACTAACCCCCCTCTTACACCAACCTTTTCACCAAATACATCCAATCAAAATATTTAGATAGCCATTTTGTTCAATGTAGTTGAAAGTTTTGGAAATTAGGTCTTTAAGGATGACAACCCCCCCCCCCAACACACCTCCGGGCAAGGAGTGTAAGTTATGCCCTAGGGGCATATAAGGTTTTTATAGAAAGAATTGAAGTAGAAACTTCAAAAAGGGCTCATTTTACTGGAAATTGAAATCCCCCTCTCACGCCCACCATTTCCCCAAACACCGACAATCAAAGTTTTGAGATAGCCATTTTTTTCAACGTAGTTGAAAGTTTTGGAAATCATATCTTTGCGGATGACAATCCCCCCCCCCACCGCACTCAGGACACCGGTTGTAAGTTATGCCCTGGGGGCATATGAGGTTTTGATAGAAAGAGTTGTCATATAAACTTAAAAAAGGGCTTATTCAATTTGAAATTGAAACGGGTAAAGCCCTTTTCAATAGTCAAAGTTGATTAAAAAGCAACTAACCCCCGTCTGACGCCCACAAATTTTCCAAACTCCTCCAATCATAATTTTGAGATATTCATTTTGTGCACTGCAGTTGAAAGGTCTGAAAATTATATCTTTGTAGATGGAACCGTCCCCCCCCCCCCACCACCCTCAGGGCAAAGGGTCTAAATTATGCCCTGGGGGCATATAAGGCTTGTATAGAAAGTTTTGTCGTAAAAACTTCAAAAGAGCTCATTCGGTGGGAAACTGAAGGGTCTTGTGCCCTTTTTAATAGTCGAAAATGATCAAAGGGCAACTAACCCCCGTCTTATACCAAACATTTCCCCAAAAACATGCAATCAAAATTTTGAAATAGCCTGGTTGTTTAACGTAGTTGATAGTTCTGGAGATTAGGTCTTTAAGAATGACATCCTCCTCACAGCCCTCTGGGCCAGGGTTTAAAGTTATGCCCTGGGTGCATATAAGATGTTTATTCAAAGCGTTGTCGTAGAAACTCTAAAAGGGCTCAGTCGATTGGAAAATGAAAGATGTAGGGCCCTTTTTAATTGTCGAAAGTGATTGGAAGGCTTGACATTTTTAAAGACAGTACAATAACGCTGCCTAAGTAAAGAAGAATGTTGGCATAATGTATTATTTTTATTTTTTTCCTCCAGACCAGAGCACTTCGAATCGAAGGAGTTGTCGTAGAAGCTTCTAAAAGGGCTCATTCGATAAGAGAGTGGAGTAGCTTGTACTCTTTTTAATAATTGGAAGTAACTGGAATGCAACTAACACACCTTCCACGACCACCATTACCCTAAAATCATCCAATCAAATATTCGAGATAGCCCTTTTGTTCAGCGTTGTTGATTTCCAGATAGAAAATATGTTTTTGAGGAGGACACTCCTCCACAATCTTTAGGGCAAGGGTTTTAAGTTATGACCAGGGGGCATATAAGAATGATGTTGGCAAAATGTATTATTTATTATTTTTTCCTTTAGACCAGGGCACTTCGTATCAAAAAAGTTGTCATAGAAACTTCGAAAAGGGCTCATTAAAGTGGAAACTGGAGTGGCTTGTGCCCTTTTTAATAGTCGAAAATTATTGGAAGGCAACTAACACCCCTTCCACGCCCACCATTTCCAGAAACACAACCAATGAAAATTTTGAGATAGCAATTTGGTTCAGTGTAGCTGATTTCCAGATAGAAAATATGTTTTTGAGGAGGACACTCCCCCCCAGCCCTCAGGGCAAGGGTTTAAGTTATACCCTGGGGCATATAAGGTTTCTATAGAAAGCGTTGTCGTAAAAACTTCAAAAAACGCTCATTCGATTGGAAATTCAAAGGGCTAATGCCCTTTTTAATAGTCAAATGTGATTGGAGGACAACTAACACCCCTCTCACTCCCACTTGTTCCCCAACCACATACAAAAAAAATTTTGTGGTTTCCATTTTGTTCATCAGAGTATAAACTTCTGTACATTTTGTCTGTGTGGATGTCAATCCCCCCCCACAGTCCTAAGTTATGCACAGGGGGCATATAAGGCTTGTATTGTATACGTTGTCTTAGAAACTTCAAAAGGGGCTCATTCGATTGGAAATTGAACTGGCGAGTGCCATTTTTAATAGTGAAAAGTGATTGGAAGGCAACTAACACGCCTTCAACAGCCACCATTTCCCCAATCACATCCAACAAAAATTTTGAGATAGCCATTTTGTTTTACGCAGTTCAAATTTCAGGAAATTATACCTTTGACCAGGGGGTTATAAGTTTCACCCTGGGGCATATAAGGTTTTTATTGACATCTTTGTCGTAGAAACTTGAAAAACGGCTCATTCAATTGGAAATTCAAAGGGCTAATGCCCTTCAAGTCAAACCTCTCTCCCCCTAAGACCCTCAGCGCATGTGTTATAAGTTATGACATTGGGGCATGTAAGGTTCTTATAGAAAGTGATGTAGTAGAAACTTCGAAAAGGGCTCATTCAGTTAGAAGTTGAGAGAGCTAGTGCACTTTTTAATGGTCGAAAGTTATTGAAGTGCAACTAACCCCCCTCTCACACCCACTATTTCCCCAAACAAATCCAATCAAAATTTCAAGACATCCATTTTGTTCAACGTAGTCGAAAGTTCTGGAAATTAGGTCTTTTAGGAGGATAACCCCCCCATAACCCTCAGTGCGAGGATTGTAAGTTATGTCCTGGGGGCATATAAGGTTTGTATATAGGGCATATAGGGTTTTTATAGATAGAGTTGTCGTAAAAACTTCAAATGAGCTCATTCAATTGGAAATTGAGAGGGCTAGTGCCCTTTTTAATAGTCAAAAGTGATTGGAGGGTAACTAACCCCCCTCTCACGCCCACCATTCCCTCAAACACATCCAATTAACATTATCAGATAGCCATTTTGTTCAACATAATAGAGAATTTTGGAAATTATGTCTTTATGTATGACAACCACCCTAACAGCCCTTAGGGTAAGGGTTGTAACTTATGCCCTTGGGGCATATAAGGTGTTTATAGAAAGCGTTGTCGTAAAATCTCCAAAAAGGCTCATTCGATTGAAAATTGAAAGGACTAGTGCCCTTTTTAATAGTTGAAAGGGATTGGAAGGCTTAACAATTTTATAGTAAAGATCGATGTGGAAATAATGTATTATTTTTTGTTGTTGTTGTTGTTTAGACCAGGGCACTTCGTATTGAAGGAGTTGTCATAAGAACTTTGAAACGGGCTCATTCGATTGAAAATTAAAATGGTTTATGCCCTTTTTAATAGTCAAAAGTGATTGAACGGCAACTAATCCCCCTTCTACTACCACCCTCCCACGCCCACCCTCCATTTACCCATTATGCTTAAAAACTAAAGTTGCCTTAAGATTAAATCAAAATGAACTGCGGTAATGCTAATTCCCAATAAGGCATCTCAGCAGTGTTCCAAGAACGACTGAGGGCATTATGTTCAATATTTTGGGGCTACTTCTGCTCTTAAAATTTAACCAAATCAAAATAGCGTAAATGTATCCAAGCTATCAAAGAAAGTAAACAGATTTGCACATAATTTGCACTTTACTGAAAAAAAAAACAAATGAATGTACATTGTCAGTTTAATACACATAAGCTGATCTTTATTAATCAAAATGTTAAAATTGTAGGATTTATTAAAGTTATAAAATTAAAAACATTTATATCTTTTTCAGTAAAGTGCAAACTATGTTCTGGCCATGGGAAGACATAGGGGTTCTGAGCCCAACTTATTTTAATTTCAGGTCGTTTTGAGTTTGACTTAGTTATTTGTTGTAATTTCTGTTTGTTTTTGGTTTCGTTTATTTATAGATGCTGATTTTTGGTAGTTTAAAGCTTTGTAGATTCTTGTATTTTATTTTATTTTTTATCAGTTTTAGTTTAATGGAGTTCTTTACTTTTCTTTGAAAAACTTATTATTAGAAAAAAGTTTATTTTAATTAATAACATTCAAAATCCAAACTTTTCATTATAACATCATTTGTTGTGAACTTTTCATTCTAAGTTGGTAATAATTCACACGTATCTCGCTCGGGAGCCGGAAATGGATAAACAAAGGATAAATAAAATCGTTTATGTATGAAAGAATTCAAACCTGTAAAGAATCTCGAAGAAGTATGCTGAAATTTGCAGAATTTTCATGAGGTGGATTTTCCGCGGGGAATATAGGGCTTTAGAGACCCCAAAAACATATCGATTTCGATCATACGTTTCAATATTGGATATCGATATTTGGTCCAATATATCGATAGATCAATATCGATATAAAATATTACCAAACACTAGTCCTAACTTATCTGCTTTAACTTTTACGGTAACAGGGTCTCTATTGCGTCTGACGTCATATATGTCATTCACTCCTAGGTGATCTAAATCTTCCTTCCGTTTTAGCGGATCTGAACAGTTATTGGGAAATGAACTGATTTTGAGAAGTTCCAATTTTTCGCTTGGTGACGTGAAGTTGGCCATTCAGTGGGGATTTCACTAAGGGATGGAGGCCTATCGGTGACGATTGCCTGTAGAACCAGGATATCCTTAGAAAGGTTCGTTAGCTTCTGTTCACACGAGGACACTGAGCGAGTCTAACTGATGATTCATTTTTCAGGACTGGAAAATCACGTATATTCTTTGGCACAATAATAGGCCAAACGAAACCGGCCGAATCAAATTCAGCCATGCAATCTAGAATGTCATTTAGCGTGTTCGTGGCAGCAGCTTTACTCTTTCTCTCGATAGGTTTTATACGACATTTTGTCATATTCCATACCAGCGTCTTTAGGGAGACGAGGTTTTCCTACAATGAATATATAGGAAATAAATAATTTTGAATATAAATGAGTGAGCTTATAAATGAATACGCAGCCTCAATGATTTCTTCTCGATCTATTTCACTAGAAAAGGCATCTAGTAGAAAAAAAGAGTCCTGAATTGACTACCACCTTCGACATTCCATTTTCCGTGATAAAAGTACCATGGAAATGGTCCGTCATTCTTGATGGTCAAAAACACTGCTAATAAGTTAAATTAAGTTAAAAAGACAGGACGATAATACAGCACTTGAGTAAGTAAAATTATCCAATGGTGAATGTCCATAAATATCAATTTATTATCTCATTTGTTGTGAAACTCTCCACTGTAATTTATTCCAAACTACCCGCCGGAAAAATACCCGGAAAATACCCACCGCGGAAAATACCCCCCCCTGTTGAAAATGTCCCCCACGGAAAATATCCCCACCCGGAAAATACCCCCCGCTAAATGCCCCCCTAGCCGTGGAAAATAAGGCTTTCCAAATTTGAGAATTTATTTGAGTTTATTTTTTTTTAAATTTCCGTAGGAGGGAAGGAATTTTGGTACTTGTGTATAATGCACCACCCACTCAAGTTTATGCTGGAAAATTTGAGAACACGACGGTTTTTTCGTTAGTTTCTTCGTTACTTTAGACAAGGTCGTATCCAGGGGGGGCTAGGGGGTTTGATCCCCCCTCCCCCCGATACGTCCGAGAAAATTGTTTTTTTCAACACTGACCTCGTTATGAAACTCGCATTTTTTAAGCTTACCAAATGACAAGGTCACTATAATTACCGACTTAGCTTCAACTAGTTGCCGTTGAGTGAACAAAAGAGTCAATTATTAGGATTAGGCAACATATCTTCTTCTTCAGCTCAGCCTTCTCTTAACTGGTGCAATCCAATCACAGGTCAGTTTGTATCAAAGGCAGCAACCAGCTTCAGATCCCACAAGACGAAATTGAACAAGCTGTCATCAGGGCCTGTGATTTAGACGTTGCTGCGAACTTGCAGTTACTTGAATATCCCTGGCTGCCAGATGAGAGCTACTCGTTTCTAGCATCAGGCAAACGTAATTTAAGGTTTCAGCAAAGCTGGATGGCTCATTTTCCGTGGCTTGCGTACTCGGATAAATTTAAGGGTGCTTTCTGAAAATGCTGTGTAATCTTCGCAGCTGAATGCTCCGGTAAAGGAAATCACCAAAGGGTTTGAACACTGGTCCTAAAACCATTTACAGCGTGGAAAGACGTGATTGAAGTTTTTGCTTGTCACAGTAAATTGAATATCCATATAGGAAGCACTGTGCTTGCGGAGGGCTTTGTGACCGTACAGAAAGGCAAACAAGACAATATTTTCTTCAATTTTGATGACGGTCGAAAAGCTCAAACAAATTAAAATCGCATGAGATTCAAACTGGTTGTAGAAACTATTGTTTTTTGTGGTCAACAGCAGCTAGCCCTTCGTGATACGATTGATCACGGTCCTCTACGTCCCGAAATAAAGAACCATCTTTAAAAGATAGAAATTTCCGTGCTCTTTTGAGAATGGGAATGCGATGTGATGATGACAAGCTGAAAAAGCATACTGAAAAAAGTGTGAGAAGTGGGATGTATTTGTCCCCAGTTGTGATAAATGAGCTTATTGATATTTGTGAAAAGATGATTCAAGCTAATATGGTTAAAAGGGTAAAAGAAAATGTGTGCTGTTCGGTTTAAACGGAACGTCTGGCATAAGAAACACTGAGCAGCTGTCCATTTGTGTTCGGTATGTCTTAAACAGAGGTTTGCGCGAGGATTTTCTTGGGTTTGTTCCCGTATCAGATTTAACCAGACAAGGTCTGGCCATCACAATATTAGAAACCTTGAAAAAACCATGCTTTGGATTTGAGCAAGCTTGTAGGACAGGGATGTAACGGAGCAGCTGCTATCAGTGGGCACCTAAGAGGCACTCAATCTTGGATGAGACATCAGTATCCACGAGCAGTTTATTTCCACCTGTGGAGCACATACACTCAACCTGGCGATCGCTTCAGCTAGCTCCATTCCAGTCACGAAAACGTGGTTTGGGACAATATCTCAGATCTGGAACTTTTTCGACTCATCCCCCTTCCCTACCCAGGTACTCAAAGACAGAATTTTACAATGCATACCAGAATCTAGAAAAACTTCTCTCATTATTCTTTGTGAAACATGGTGGGTGGAGAGGCACGATACCGTTAGCCGCCCTGTGAAGCTCTATAAGCCAATTTTAGAAGCGCTGGAAGAGCTCCAAGAAGGAAATGCGAATGCTGAGACTTCCGCAAAGGCCCATCAGTTAACAAGCTCAATGAAGCAAGGACAGTTTCTGACCAGTTTATTCGTAGCAAAAGAACTCTTTGGCCTTACGTAACCGCTGTGTATAGTTCTTCAAGCTGTTGACTGTGACTTGGCGCTTTCATGTGATTAATTAAAAAAAAAACTTTCATAAAAATAAGCTTTTAAAATAAAAGTAAAGGCAATTTTAAACTTAAGATATGCATATACAAATACAATTTAAAATTCAAACTCAAAACGACCAGAAACTAGTATTTAAGAATAAATCAAACCCAAAACGAACAGAAATTAAATAAGCAATCATAGCAAAAACATACAACAAGTAATAATATAAATGAATAAATAGATCTTAAAGCGAGTAATGCTTAGATTGAATATGAAAATCAAGCTTAAAATGAAAAAAAATATTTTCCTATTGAAGTATAAATGAAACTTAAAACGAACATAAATTAAATAAACAATCAATGAAAACAAGCATACTATAGATATTAATGTAAATTAATAAATAAATCTTAAAACGACTGAAACTTAATTTGAATTTGCAAATCAAGCTTGAAAGGAACAAAAATCACTACAAACAAGAGTTTGGGTATGACCTCCTTCGCTCACTGTAAAAGTCTAAAACCTACTGCGTCATTGGCGCTTTAATGAAAAATAATTTTATTACAAATATTTTCTTTTGTACTTAATATTGAAAATAAACATTAAAATTATAGTAACATTTTGAACTGATGAGCATTCAGCAATTAATATCAGTATGCACCAAATATTCAATTTAATTTATTAGCTCTTTATAAAGTTGTTAAATACGAATATAGTTTCACTACGAACAAGTGTTTGGATACTGCCTCTTTTCCTAACTGTAAGTAAAAACCAAAAGCCTACTGCGTCATTGGCGCTTAACTGAAAACGAGTACTATTACAAATATTTTCTTTTCCAGTTCTTACAGAATTGAAAAAAATACAATTACAGTGAAATAAATTCTAGAACTGATGGATCTTTCAACAATTAATATCATTATACATCAAATATTTAATTTGATGTTGTTTATACTTTCAAAGACTCTTCAAGACGCACATAGTTTTCAGTCATATCAAAAGGGCACTAGAACTCTCGAATTAAAATCGAGTGAGCCCCCTTTGAAGTTTATACGACGACTCCTTCTATGTGAAGTGCCTCTGGAAAAAAATAAATAGAGAGTGGAGAGAGGCTAGCTGCCCTCCAATCACTTTTGACTCTTAAAAAGTGAATTATAACTTTCAATTTCCAATCAAATGAGCCCTCTATGAAGTTTATACGAGCATCCCTTCCATAACAACCATATATGCCCCAGGGCATAACTTACAACGCCTACCTCCGGGCCCTGGAGGGCTGTGTCGACACCGAAGTTTTTTTTTCAGAACTTTGAACTTTTTTTAACTAAATGTCTATATCAAAATTTTTATCTGATACATTTCGCGCATGGCGGAGCGGGGGGGGGGCTAGTTGCCCTCCGATGTCTTTTGACTCTTAAATAGTGAACAAGAACTTTCAATTTTCAATCAAACGAGCCCTCTCTGAAGTTTATATGAAGTTATAATTCACTGCTTGAACTTGAATTTAATTCAGTGACTTAGTTTGGAATAAGGATTAAGTTTGAAATAAATTACAATAAAATAAATTACGCGAAGTAGGGTGCTATGTGAAATGAAATGACTTTTGGCACGATACGTGGTGATAGATTGTTAGCGTTTATGAACTGGTTTTTTGGATATAAGATCACCGAGGAGAACACCTTTCGTAAGCAGAAATTTTATCTGGTAATAGTTTTACCCAGGCAAAGGCGGGGTAGTGGAAAGGGGTAGCCCCCTTCCACTTCCTTAGCACATAGTACCAAGTTGATATTTATATTTTATTACTACTAATTGATAAAAGCTGTCATTGCTTCTGTAAAGTCGTACAAGACAGGATGCAAAGTTTGCAAAGAGAGCCTCAGTCTCGCAAGCAGAGGAACAGTTATTTGTAACACATCTACTGGGGGTTGTGGTCGCCTCTGCCATAACCGCTGTGAATCTCTTCAGAGCATTGAGGAAGACAGTATTATAATGTATTAGTGCTCGGACTGTTGCGAGAAATTTGCTCATAAACCTGCTTCCTTGTAGATACCGCTTCTTTCAGAGACTCTTGTTTATTCACCAGTCTTAAGGTTTTTCCGCCACTGTCCACAGTCAGGAATTTCGTTCGCCTCCTGTATGTCTGCGTGTTCAAACTTCTATTCTACTGATCATTTTGATCAAGCTAGAAGCTTCCTAACATCTCTTTTGAATCCCACGCATAAACTTCCTGCACGTCGCGGTCCCTCTGCTAAGTAAAGCCTGTCGCAGGATATTTTAGACATCCTTATTTCTGAGGATGCAACCCCTCGCTTACCAAATCTGAAATTCGTCATGACTGCAAGTGATGCGATACGTGTGATAGATACGGATCAAAATGCTCATATAGCCGTGCCATTCAAACCTGGGACCGGCATCTTTTTAGCATTATTGATAAACTTGATTACGTCACAAGTAAGTTAGCGGAGACTCCTGCTGTGGTGAAAGAGTGTTGTGATGGAGTACAGAGCGAGGTTTTGAGCTGTATAAATAAAGAAAAACTTAGTGATAAATCTTGGCCTCCGCTGAATAGCAAGTCAGAAACAGTGGGTCTTGTAGTGAAGTAGATTCACCGCCAGAAAATTGTAATGATCCCTTAAAGCGTGAAGCTTTTCTGAAATCGTTGGATGGAGCTGATGCTATAGTGCGGATTTCACTTTCTAAGGAATCAGGATCCCAGCGACCGAAATGGGTCATTCATACGAAAAGACAAAACACTGAAAACTTGAAAGCCTGTTTGAATAAAATGGTCGGTAAAACTGAGGTTTACAAATCAAAAATTGTTGGTTTATTGTCACGAGTGGACTTTCCAATCGATCCAGAGAGTGTGTGTGCTTCTAACCAAGATATTAGAAAGATACAGCGCATCGGTGTTTCGAAATCATATCGTGTATACGAAAGCTAAGTCTCATTATTTGCGTCATGGGATTCACATTGAATACGAACATTTCCGGCTAACTGATTATAAATTTTTACCGCGAATGTGCTACAAATGCGGATCACTAGAGCATATATCGTCGGGCTGCTCTAGCGTGGAACGTTGTCTCAAGTGTCTTGGTAGTGGACACTCTCATTCTAGAAACAACCCTTGCCAGAATGAACCGTTTTGCTTCCATTGTGGATCTCATGAGCATACTAGATTTAGCTTTCGCTGCAAATGGCTGACCAAAAAAGTTGCAAAGAATAAAAAATGGTTAGTGCAAAGATCATGTCTCTGAATTTGAATGGATTTGGTGACAAACAATACGTATTGTAGTCTATGCTGTGCGATCTGGATATATTATGTCTGCATGAGCATCTCCTTCTGGACCACTCTACTGGTCTTCTTTCGACCTTGTGGTAGAATTTTAAGTGTTTTATCTATCCAGCTACTCCTACAGGCGGACGTCCATCCAGAAGCGTTTGCATATTTATTCGAGAGAATATTCCAGTTTCAGTGTTTACCGTTAATTGGCATTTTGTTGCTGTTCGAATCCCAGGGATTATCGTTTTCTCGTGATATTTACCAACAAATTATCATACTGTTGATTTGGATTTCGATTCCAATTTTGCATGTTTAGAATTACTGCGATTTGTGGCAAAAGTTCCATCAGATTTTCAGTAGCTTATTTGCAGGGACTTTAACTGCAACCTTGCTATTTCTAATGTCCACTCCTCCACTCGAAATCATTGTTTTCGGTTTTTACTATAGTTTCAAAAGATGCGGGTTTTAGGTATGTCCATAATTCTGATTCTTGTTCTAATCTAGACCATCTGCTTGTTTCAAATAAAGCGTTATTGCCACAGCCTGTTCATGGTGGATTGGATATGTCTATTAGTGACCATTTTTACCTTTCTTTTCATTTATATATTCAAATTCCATCTTTTAAAATTATCCATCGTTCTATTCAAATTGTAAATAAATGATCTGGGATCGGGAAAAAAATGTGCAAATATCATAAAAAATCTGATGTTCTTTCAGCTATAATAATTGTGAATTATTCTAGAGATGTTCATCAAATTGACATTGATCCATTTTACCTTGAAATTGTTCATAATCTAAAAGTTGGGGCTAATAAAGCATTTACGACTGATTCTTTTCGTCGGGGATCTCGTGTTTTAGGTTGGAACCTTAACCCGATTTTAAGGTAAAGCCAAAATAATGCATCTCAAGCTTGTTACCTTTGGAATTGCGCGGGAAAACCGCGATCTGGTCTATTTTATGATGGTATGAAGTTAACTAAACGCGTTTTTCGGGCTGAGTTGAGTTTTCATAATGAATTTATAAAAGATGAAATTGGTTCAAGGATTACTAATGATAAGAATGAGCTTTGGAATTTGGTTAATTCTAGACGTCGTAATAATAATTGTTTAAACCAAAGCCCTGCCCAAACAATAAAATATTTGTTTCTGTTGAAGATGTAACAGCACCAATTAAAGCTCTAAAAAGTAAGGATTCTTTTGATCATGATGGTAAACATTCAAACCATATAAAACAGGCATCCCCCGAAGCAATCCTTCTTCTCGCTACTCTTTTTACTACTATTCTTTCTTCTGGAGTTCTTCCAACTAACTTTTCTCGTGCTACCACTTCACCCCTTCCAAACAAAGGAGGGAATACGAATCGATGTTCTGATTACAGACCGATTACTGTTTCGTGCTAGATGTAAAGATGCAAAGGTCGTAAGTTATGCATCTGGAGCATGTAACGTTCTTATAGAAAGTCTTGACATAGAAGCTTCAAAAAAGGCTTATTTGATTAGAAATTAAGAGGACTAGCGCCTTTTTATTAGTCAAAAGTGATTAGAGGGCAAATGTCTCCCTCCACGCTCATCATTTCCCTAAACACTTCCAATCAAAATTTAGATACAGCCATTTTGTTAAGCCTATCAGAAAATACTGGAAATTATGTCTTTGAGGATAACAAATCCCCCAAGCCCTCAGGGCAAGGCTTGTAAGTTGTGCCCTTGGAAAATTTTGGGTTATTATTGAAAGTGTGGTCATAAACCTCAAAGGGGGCTCATTGTATTGGTATCTAGACGCTCTAGTGCTCTTTTTAAGATTCAAAGTTATCAGAGGGCAGCTACCCTCTCACCCCTACACACGTCATATTGTCCCGAAATGTGTCTAATAGAAATTTTTAGATAGCCATTCTATTCAAAATAGTCTAAGTATCATATAACAAGGCTTTTAGGGTTTAAACAAACACCAGAGACTATGCCCAGGGGGCATTAATGCTTTTTAAGGAAGGAATGGTCGTTTAACTTTAGAAGAGGCTTAGTCTTTCTCCCTAAAAAAGACTATGTCAAAATATAACGAACAGAAATTAATCAAAAAAAGTTTTTACACAAAATAAGTTTTTCAAAAAAAAGTACAGAACTTCATTTAACCAAAAGGGAACAAAAATAGAATCAGAAAAATATAAATAGAATCAATAAATAAATGAAACCCAAAACAAACAGAAATAAAAATAAGTCAAAATCAAAACAAGCAGATATTAATCTGAGTAGAGTTCTAAACCTTATGCTTCCTAAAAGCCAGAATACAATTTGTACTTTACTGAAAAATTCTTCTAATATTTTCACTTCTAACTTTAAAAAAAAAAAAAAAGTAATTAAGATTTTAAGGAATAAATATCAGCATATGTATTTTAAACTGACAATGTACTTTTTTTCATTAAATTCATTTGAAATTTTTTTTAGCAAAGCACAAATTATATTCTGGCTTTATAAAAAAGAATAGGGTTTAACACCCTACTCACATTAATTTCTTCTCGTTTTGAGTTTGACTTCTGTTTTTTTGGGTTTCATATATTTATTGATACTGATTTGTGGTAGTTGAATGCTTGGTAGATTATTTGGTTCTATTTTTGTTCATTTTTGGTTTAATGGAGTTCTTTACTTTTTTTTTAAAATCTTAATTTGTGCAAAAAGTTTTTCTGATTAATTGTATATAACAACGATATGTTAACTAACGAAACTAACAAAAAAAAGAAAAAAGCAAAGCACTCATAGAAATACGTACGGGTCGACTTGTTGCATTACAAGACTTCTTTAAGTGACGTCATACTAAACTGAAATTGTTTAAGTGACGTAAAACATTCACCAGGCAAAAGCAGTTAAATTCAAATGAGAAAAATCATAAATAAAAGTAAAAGGGCGTTTTTGCAAAATGCAAAAATCTTTCATCCTCTGTTTAGTTGAAAATTCGATCGAAAAAAATTCAAAATATCATTATTTTGGCTTACTGTGAGCATATAGAAGAAGACTTCGCTATCCCGCCATTACTAACGTGTTTTCTATTTGAAGATTTTGGATAGAATAAAGTGAAGCAAAATGGCTTATGATATGCCTACTTTTAAATTGGTTCTGGTTGGGGATGGAGGCACTGGAAAAACTACTTTTGTGAAGAGGCACTTGACAGGTGACAGAATGTCCCGAATTGGCAGGGACATCTTATCTTATACGTGACAGGGTCACGTATAAGAATGTCCCGAATTGGCACAGAGACTTAGTTCGAGTTTGTAAAAATATTCCAATTGTTCTATGTGGTAACAAAGTTGACATTAAAGATAGGAAAGTTAAATCCAAGTCTATTGTATTTCACCGAAAGAAGAACCTTCAATATTATGACTTCTCTGCGAAATCGAATTATAATTTTGAGAAGCCTTTTCTTTGGCTTGCAAGGAAACTAATTGGTGATCCAAATTTGGAATTTGTTACCATGCCCGCCCTTCAACCCCCTGAGTTCCAGATGGATCCCAATTGGCAACGGCAGATTGAAGGGAAACTTGCGGAAGCTCAGAATGTTGCTTTTCCGGAAGATGACGAAGATTTATAAACATGTGTGCTCGGCTATTGTTGGACAATTGGCTGCTGAATATTTTTATTTTGCAAAATAACTTGACTCGAAAAATGGCGAATGCTGTCTGACTTTATACTTAACAATATTAGAAACCTTGAAAAAACCATGCTTTGGATTTGAGCAAGCTTGTAGGACAGGGATGTGACGGAGCAGCTTCTATCAGTGGGCACCTAAGAGGCACTCAATCTTGGATGAGACATCAGTATCCACGGGCAGTTTATTTCCACCTGTGGAGCACATACACTCAACCTGGCGATCGCTTCAGCTAGCTCCATTCCAGTCACGAAAACGTGTTTTGGGACAATATCTCTGATCTGGAACTTTTTCGACTCATCCCCCTTCCGTACCCAGGTACTCAAAGACAGAATTTGACAATGCATAACAGAATCTAGAAAAACTTCTCTCATTATTCTTTGTGAAACATGGTGGATGGAGAGGCACGATACCGTTAGCCGCCCTGTGAAGCTCTATAAGCCAATTTTAGAAGCGCTGGAAGAGCTCCAAGAAGGAAATGCGAATGCTGAGACTTCCGCAAAGGCCCATCAGTTAACAAGCTCAATGAAGCAAGGAGAGTTTCTGACCAGTTCATTCGTAGCAAAAGAACTCTTTGGCCTTACGTAACCGCTGTGTATAGTTCTTCAAGCTGTTGACTGTGACTTGGCTCTTTCATGTGATTAATTAAAAAAAAAAAACTTTCCGAAAAATAAACTTTTCAAAGAAAAGTAAAGGCCATTTTAAACTTAAGCTATGCAGATACAAATACCATTTAAAATTCAAACCCAAAACGACCAGAAACTAATATTTAAGAATAAATCAAACCCAAAACGAACAGAAATTAAATAAGCAATCATAGCAAAAACATACAACAAGTAATAATATAAATGAATAAATAGTTCTTAAAGCGAGTAATGCTTAGATTGAATATGAAAATCAACCTTAAAACGAAAAAAAATATTTTAAATGAAACTTAAAACGAACATAAATTATATAAACAATCAATGCAAACAAGCATACTATAGATATTAATGTAAATTAATAAATAAATCTTAAAACGAAAGGAATGAGTACTTCAAGTTGTAAAATTGGTTTAGGGGGGATATTAAGAAAATAACTTGATCTGAAAAGATATAAAAAAAGCCTTTTGAATGTATTGCTTGGTGTTGGGGTATTCAAAAAGCCATAAAGCAGAGTTGCGGGTGAAAAGAATGAGTACTTCAAGTTCTAAAATTGGTTTAGGGGGGACATTAAGAAAAGAACTTGTTCTGAAAAGATATAAAAAAAAAAGCCTTTTGAAAGTATTGCTTGGTGTTGAGGCATTCAAAAAGCCATTAAGTAGTGTTGTGGGTGAAAAGAATGAGAACTTCAAGTTGTAAAATTGGTTTAGGGGGGACATTAAGAAAAGAACTTGTTCTGAAAAGATATAAAAAAGCCTTTTGAAAGTATTGCTTGGTGTTGGTATATTCAAAAAGCCATAACGTAAAGTTGTGGGTGAAAAGGATGAGTACTACAAGTTGTAAAATTGGTTTAGGAGGGACATTAAGAAAAGAACTTGTTCTGAAAAGATATAAAAAAAAGCCTACTATAACTAACCTAAACTTCAACTCTAACTAAAACTCCATGCTAAGACTCTAGGCTAAAACTCTAAACTCTTAAACAAAATTAAACTATAACTCTAACTAAGGCTCTAAGCTAAAACTCTAAGCTCTAAACTAAAACTAAACTACAACTTTAAACTAAAACTCTTTACTAAAACTAAACTACAACTCTAAACTAAAACTTTTAACTAATACTTCACTAAAACTAAACTACATCTCTAAACTAAAACTCTTAACTAATACTATACTAAACTAAAAGTGCAAGGAAAAACTCTAAGCTAAGACTCTAGGCGAAAATTCTAAACTGAAATGTTTACCTAAAACTAAACTACAAGTCCAAAAACACTTAACTAAAACTAAAATAAAATATAACTCTAACTAAAACTCTAAGTGCTGAGAGTCTAACTTAAAACTCTAGACTCTGAACTACAACTAAACTAAACTATAACTCTAACTAAAACTGTAAGCTAATATCAAACTAAAACTCTAAACTAGGGAAGGGGTTAAAAAAAATACTATGTTAAAAAATTCAAAAAAGTATTAAAAAAAAGGGGAAGGGGGAGGGGAGAGGAAGGAGGATATGGGGAGGAGGGGAGGAAGGGAAGGGAGGAGTAGGATGCTCTTTGGGGGCCCGGGGGCATTATGGGGCCCGGGGGATCCTTTGGGGTTGGTGTAGGGGACCTTACAACACTATTCAAATGAAACTTGTGTATTATTCCGAACACAGTCGAGAAAGGCCCAAATCATCTTATAAAATGTCTCAAACTGTATCGCCCAAATCATCTTCTAAAATGTCTCAAACTATTTCGCCCAAATAATCCCTTGAAAGTAATTTCTGCGTGTTCCTTTGTTTCGGCATCCCTGCGCTGTCTTATTTAAAATTTCCAGGAAACCATTTCCCGCGTAAAATATATTCAATCTGTCTTGAATTTCTGAAAAAATATCTAAGGTGTTCCTACCTACACTATTATGGCTTCGATAGAATATTAATTCCCGAATTTATCACTAAGCCTAAAGACCAGAGAAGCAATATTTACAAATAGAATATTAATTTATTTCTGCCACTAAAGATCATTTATCTCTCAGACCTAAAGACCAAAGAAGCCATATTGTTTCTTAGCTCCCCTTCGTTGATCAATAATTCCCCGCCCATTATGCAAATCAATTTCTCAGAAATCTAGTTCCCCTTGATTATGTAAATCAATTTCTCAGAAATTCTCTCCCCGTCATGGATCAATAAACCATGAATAAATTATCCTCAGTGAGAAAAAACATGAAAAACATTCTCAGTGAGAATAACCATAAGAACATGCATAAATTATGTAAGTTTCGGAACTCATGATAGGTTCCTACTTAGTAACTAGATTGACTCTCTAGTTTGAACACTCAAAATTGAATTTTCTAAGCGGTTATTGGCTAATCCCCCTCCCCCGAAGAATATCCCCCTCCGTAGACAATTACCCCACGGAAAACTCAAGAAAGCATTTTTCAGTAAAGCTCTAGTTTTTCAGCATTTTACAAATATAGTGAAATATATCCAACCATGTTGTTTAAAACAATTTGTTAAGAATATTATTTATAAAATATTCATATATTTATATATATTATACACGTATAGCTACAATTAAGCTAGATTACCTTATCTTAATTTATATGTGACAGAATTTTTCAGACTAAGAAAATTCACCCTGTCTGATGGGCTAGCTTAGCTTTGATCATGAGCACCGCAATAAAGCTGCCTAAGTAAAGAACGGTGTTGGCACGCTGTACAATTTTTTTTTCCATACCAGGGCACTTCGTATCGAAAGAGTTGTCACAGAAACTTGAGAAAGGGCTCATTCGTTTGGAAATCGAAACGGCTAGTGCCCTTTTTAATAGTCAAAACTGATTGGAAGGTAACTTACACCCCTTCCACGCCCACCATTTACTACTATTTTGAGAAAGCCGATTTGTTAAACGTAGTTGTAAATTGTGGAAATTAGGCCTTTGAGGATGACAACCCTTCCCTTTAGAGCCCTCAGGGATAGGGTTACAGTAGAAATGCCCCTATTACTCCCGTAAGAACACCGTGCTGCCATCTACAATTTAGTCTAACACCAATGGGACATAATTTATTCAAGGATTATCGATCGAGTCTAATGGATGGTGGCAAGGTCAATTTATTTGTTGTTCGTCCAGGTGTAATGACTCCAGGACGAAGTTTGCACATGCAAATTGACGCTAGGGACTGTATTGATCTATGACTTGGGGGAAATGGATTTCCGAGAACTTGATTTACATAATCGGTGGGGACGGTATTGATCTAGGACTCGAGGGGGGAAGTGAATTTCCGAGAAATTGATTGCGTAATTGAAGGGGAGATGATTTCCAAGAAATTGATTGCGTAACCGAGTAGGACAATTAAATTGCCAAGAAATTGATTTACATAATTGGTGGGAGAATTTTATTGATCCGATAACGGGAGTCAGGATCACGTGTCTCCTTCTAAGCCAATCAGAGGGCCGGAAATATTAGCGGGAGAGGATTGCAGAGAATATAAGGAAAGTATTTTTGCTATAGTTTTTATTAGTCTGTGAATTGAAATCAAAGGAGTGAGAACAGTTTGACTTTAATCATTTGGTTATATTTGTGCTGATGATGAGTGGAATGTTTACCCTATTAGAAGTTGATAGTGGAGTTGGTAGTAATAATAAACGAGCACCAAACATTGCATTGGAAATAACGAGAGGATCACGGCTTTGTCTGGAATGGGATGAAGTATATGCAAGATATGTGATATTCTTGAGCAAATTTAAAATGGATGATCAATTATGTTTCACTTCAAGAGTTGATATAGCGCTTGTGAATAGACTTCAATGCGCTTTAAGTGCATTAGTGAAACATATCGAAGACAATAAAAGTAGAAGTGACCCTAGTACTCGTGACCCTCACCCCTGCTGCCACCTATAACTTTTTTTGCACCCCAAATATGGGCATAGAGTCATTAGGGAGAACACGTGGTTAATGGGGTCAATGACCTCTTTTTCCAAGGTCGATTTATTTGATGTTTCTATGTGTAATAACTCCGGAACGAAGGTTGCACATGCGCATTGAATTCTAACAGGAAACAATGTTATTGATCTAGGACTCGAGGGGGAAGTGAATTTCCGAGAAATTGATTGCGTAAACGATCAATGACCTAAATTTCCAAGTCAACAACAACAACATCGACCTTGGAACACCTGTGCTGTCGACCTCAATTCACCTATCGTGAATCAATAATTCCCCTTAGAAACAACAAATTAATTTCCCCTTCCTTGACAGATCAATCAACCAATGACATCATCTGTCAGACTTTAAAAATTTTCGCATAGAAACGATTCTCCAGGAATAGATCCAAGTCATTAATGTCATTGCCTCGGAAACAACTCTTTTGGTCGAACTCCAAAGGATATTAATAACCAAAGGCCATGTAAACAATTCTCCAAGAAACATCTTAGCGATGAATTGTTATAGCGCGGGAATCAGGTTTCTTATTAATTTGAAATGCATTAGCGCAGAGATGCCAAAAACAAAGGGAACACACTGAATTACGTTTAGGGATTATTTAGGCGAAACTGTTTTAGACAGGTTATGGAACTATTTTGGCGAAACAGTTAGAGACATTTTAAAAGATGATTTTTGAAGAGATTTTAGAAGAGAATTTAATGGTGAAACTCTGTGGTCGTTATAATACACAAGTTTCATTTGAACAGTGTTGTGAGGTCCTCTAACCCAACCCCAAAGGGTTCCAATCCTCCTACCCCAACCCCGAAGGCCGCCCCCGGTCCGCCACGGGCCTCCCCAGCGCCCCAAGGGCCACCGGCGCCACCCAAGGCCACCCCACACCCTCCAACGTTAACCTTCGGCTCCCCCCACGCCCATCCGGCTCACCAACGACCAATAGGGTCCCCAAGGTCCTCAACCCGGCCCCAACAGCCCCCCCACCCCCCCCAAGGCCCTCCCTGTGCCCCCCACGTCCTCCCTTGGCCCCCAAAGGCCCTCCCCTGGCCCCGAAAGGTCCCCCGGACCAGAGAAGCGCCGCCGGGATGCGCCGTGGGCCAGGAAAGCGCCGCAGGATGTGCCGCAGGGATGCGCCGCGGGTCAGGAAAGCGCCTCAGGGGATGCGCCGCAGGGAGGCACCGCAGCAAAGCGCTGCAGGATGTGCCACAGGGATGCGCCGCAAAAAAAAGTAAACTAAACAGTAAAAATTTCGATCACAGAAGGGCATCCTCCCCCCAGGGTCCCCCCAACATCCTCCCCAGGCCCCCCAAAGAGTGCCCGCGCCATTTTTTTTAATAATTTTTTATTGCTTTATTATATACATTATGACCAAGGTCCATTCATAATGTCATTCCTAAACCCAATTTCCAACCTCAAAGAGTCCCCTCCCCAATTCATAAATACTTTCTTGAATTTTTTAACATGGTATTTTTTTAACTTTTGACGTATCTTAAAATGACATGAAATATGTGTACGGCTCTACCAATCATACTCTGTGCTTGTTCATGGACACGACGCAGCTTTTCCACTGGTACTCTATGCCAGGTTATCGACACTAGCGAGTTTATTGCATGCATTAAATCAGTATTTTTTACGCAGTGGAAGGATCAACACACAATTCATATCTGTAAAAAGTGAAGATGAATTATTCGACGAAAGTCTGTGCACATGAAAAAATCATTGTCGTGTTGAACGCTGACAAGGAGAAATACCTGAACTATGAAACGAGTGCAAGTGGAGATCTTATTGGCAATGTATGCATACGTTGTCATGACAGTGAGGAGTTAAATTCCTTTGGTGTACCCAAGAATTTCCATCATGCAAGTGGTGGGTATGCGAGAGTAACATTACCAGAGAAATTAGTAGTCAAAGAGAATGCCAACTTAAAAATAATAGTTGATGAAGAGGGTCAACTTCTAGCTAATGGTTCTGGTAGCATGTTAGCCGTTGATAGATCTTATCGCAATTCTTCCGGTGTTAGCATTCGAATGAAAGCAAAAGAAAAAGAAGACAAGCATACAGCTGCATCAACATCATAAATCATATAATGTCAATGTGTCAAAACTGCTATCTATATAAAAATAATGTGACAATAGACAGTGAAATCACAGGCAGAATAAAAAGGACATTAGCAGACAATATTATCAATGAATATAAAGATGAATTGACGGAAAGTGAAGCGCAAGTGTACTAATAATGTATAATAATGTATTTAACATATTTTTATATCATTATTCTACATGTCCTTATTTCATTAAAAATATCTTATGCGTTATTTTGTTAAGTGTTCATTATTTTTAGGGTATGCTAGAACGTCAAACGTTCAGAATATCTATTAAAAAGGTCAGAGATGTAAGAAAAATAATTTTAGAGATAATGATACTACTATTCCAAATTTTTCATAGAAGATAGAAAAGTTCAAGTTCTCTTCTGAATTTTACCAACAAACACAATTCAATTCTAATTTCACCAGAGAAAATAAAAAGCTTCCACTTCAGTTTTAAGTTCACCAAGGCATTAGAAAATTTAAAGTTCAGTTCTAAATTTGTCCTTAGAAGATAGGAAAAGTTATACTATGATAGTGATTATTTTCCATGAAGATAAAAAATTTCACTTTCATTCTAAATTTTCTTAAATTCAATTCCGACCTTTCTCAAAGAGATGAAAATATTCAAAGTTCTATTCCAAATATTTCCCCGGAAGAAAAAAAGTTCAACTTCGATTCTGGATTTTCTCAATGAAAATGAAATAAGTTAATGATCAATTCTATTTTCCCAAAATAATATAAATTTTCCACTTCAATTCAGATTTTTCTCAAAGAGATGAAAAAATTTAAAATATTGTTCAAAATTTTTCTTAGAAGATAGAAAAGATCAAGTTCTAATCTGAATTTTACCAAAGAACACAATTCAATTCTAATTTCTCCAGAGGAAATAAAAAGCTTCCACTTCAGTTTTAATTTTACCAAGACATTAAAAAATTTAAAGTTCAGTTCTAAATTTTTCCTTAGAAAATAGGAATAGTTATACTTTGATTGTGATTATTTTCTATGAAGATAAAAAGTTTCACTTTAATTCTAAATTTTCTTAAATTCAGTTCCGACCTTTCTCAAAGAGAGGAAAAAATTTAAAGTTCTGTTCAATATATTTTCTCGGAAGAATAAAAGTTCAACTTCGATTATGAATTTTCTCATTGAAAATGAAATAAGTTATTGATCAATTCTATTTCCCCAAAATAATATAAAAATTTTACACTTCACTTCAGATTTTTCTCAAAGAGATGAAAAATTTAAAATACTATTCCAAATTTTTCTTAGAAGATAGAAAAGTTCAAGTTCTCTTCTGAATTTTACCAACAAACACAATTCAATTCTAATTTCTCCAGAAAAAACAAAAATCTTCCACGTCACTTTTAAGTTTACCAAGACATAAAAAATTTACAGTTCTGTTCTAAATTTTTCTGTAGAAGATAGGAAAAGTTATACTAGAATAGTGATTATTGTCCGTGAAGATAAAAAGTTTCACTTTAATTCTAAATTTTCTTATATTCAGTTCCGACTTTTCACATAGAGATGAAAAAATTTAAAGTTCTGATCCAAATTTTTCATAGAATATTGGAAAAGTTATACTTTTATCGTGAATATTCAAGTTGTCTTCTGAATTTTACCAAAGAACACATTTCAATTCTAATTTCACAAGAGAAAACAAAAATATTCCACTTCAGTTCATTATTTCACAAAGAAATAAAGAAATTTAAAGTTCAATTATAATTTTTCGTTGGAAGATGGAAAAAGTAATACCATACTTTATTTCACAAAGACATAAAGAAGATAGAAAAAGTAATACCATACTTGTGAATATTTTCACGAAAGATAAAAAGTTCTAGTTCAATTTAAAATTTTCTCAACGAAGTCAAGAAAAGTTCAAGTTCTCTTCTGAATTTTCTCAATGAAAAAGAAATTAGTCATTGATCATTTCTATTTTTTCCAAATAATATAAAAATTTTCCACTTTAGTTCAGATCTGTCTCGAAGAGATGAAAAATCTAAAATACTGTTCCAAATTTTCTCAACGAAGTAATACCATACTTGTGAATATTTTCACGGAAGATAAAAAGTTCTAGTTCAATTTAAAATTTTCTCAACGAAGTCAAGAAAAGCTCAAGTTCTCTTCTGAATTTTCTCAATGAAAAAGAAATTAGTCATTGATCATTTCTATTTTTTCCAAATAATATAACAATTCTCCACTTTAGTTCAGATCTGTCTCGAAGAGATGAAAAATCTAAAATACTGTTCCAAATTTTCTCAACGTAGCGAAGAAAAGTTCAAGTTCTCGTCGGAATTTTACCAAAGAACACACTTCAATTCTAAATTTCTCCAGAGAAAATAAAAATCTTCCACTTCAGTTCTGTATTTCACAAAGACATAAAGAAATTTAAAGTTCAATTCTAAATTTTTCGGTGGAAGATAGAAAAAGTAATACCATACTTGTGAATATTTTCATGGAAGATAAAAAGTTCTAGTTCAATTTAAAATTTTCTCCACTTCACTTCAAATCTTCCACTTCAGTTCATTATTTCACATAGACATAAAGAAATTTAAAGTTCAATTCTAATTTTTCGGTGGAAGATTTAAAAAGTAATATCATACTTGTGAATATTTTCACGGGAGATAAAAAGTTCTAGTTCAATTTAAATTTTTCTCAACGAAGTCAAGGAAAGTTCAAGTTCTCTTCTTAATTTTCTCAATGAAAAAAAAATTAGTCATTGATCATCTCTATTTTTCCAAATAATATAAAAATTTTACACTTTATTTCAGATCTGTCTCGAAGAGATGAAAAATTTAAAATACTGTTCCAAATTTTTCACGGAAGATAAAAAAGTTCAAGTTCTCGTCGGAATTTTATCAAAGAACACAATTCAATTCTAATTTCTACAGAGAAAATAAAAATCTTCCACTTCAGTTCTTTATTTCACAAAGACATAAAGAAGATAGAAAAAGTAATACCATACTTGTGAATATTTTCACGAAAGATAAAAAGTTCTAGTTCAATTTAAAATTTTCTCAACGAAGTCAAGTAAAGTTCAAGTTCTCTTCTGAATTTTCTCAATGAAAAAGAAATTAGTCATTGATCATTTCTATTTTTTCAAAATAATATAACAATTCTCCACTTTAGTTCAGATCCGTCTCGAAGAGATGAAAAATCTAAAATACTATTCAAAATTTTCTCAACGAAGCAAAGAAAAGTTCAAGTTCTCGTTAGAATTTTAGCAAAGAACACACTTCTATTCTAAATTTCTCCAAAGAAAATAAAAATCTTCCACTTCAGTTCTTTATTTCACAAAGACATAAAAAAATTTATATTTCATCTCTAAATTTTTCTGTGTAAGATAGAAAAATTTATACACTGGGTGTTGATATTTTCATTGAAGATACAATTTTCTAGTTCAATATAAAATTTTATCACCTAAGTGTAAAAAAGTTCAAGTTCCTATTCTGAACTTTACAAAAGAAAAAACATCAATTCTAAATACTCCAGAGGAAAAAAAAATCTACCACTTCAGATCATTATTTCACAAAGACAAAGAAATTTAAAGTTCAATTCTAATTTTTTGGTGGAAGATGGAAAAAGTAATATCATACTTGTGAATATTTTCACGGAAGATAAAAAGTTCTAGTTCAATTTAAAATTTTCTCAACGAAGTCAAGGAAAGTTCAAGTTCTCTTCTGAATTTTCTCAATGAAAAAAAAAATTAGTCATTGATCATTTCTATTTTTCCAAATAATATAAAAATTTTCCACTTTAGTTCAGATCTGTCTCGAAGACATAAAGAAATTTAAAGTTCTGTTCTAAATTTTTCACGGAAGATAAAAAAGTTCAAGTTCTCGACGGAATTTTATCAAAGAACACAATTCAATTCTAATTTCTACAGAAAAAATAAAATTTTTCCACTTCAGTTCTTTATTTCACAAAGACATAAAGAAATTTAAAGTTCAATTCAAAATTTTTCGGTGGAAGATAGAAAAAGTAATAACACACATGTGAATATTTTCCTGGAAGATAAAAAGTTCTAGTTCAATTTAAAATTTTCTCAACGAAGTGAAGAAAAGTTCAAGTTCTCGTTTGAACTTTACCAAAGAACACACTTCAATTCTAATGTCTCCAGAGAAAGCAAAAATCTTCCACCTCAGTTCTTTATTTCACAAAGACATAAAGAAATTTAAAGTTCAATTCTAATTTTTGGTGGAAGATAGAAAAAGTAATACCATACTTGTGAATATTCTAACGGAAGATAAAAAGTTATAGTTCAAATTAAAATTTTATCAACGAAGTCAAGTAAAGTTAAAGTTATCTTCTGAACTTTACCAAAGAACACGCTTCAATTATAATTTCTCCATAGAAAACAAAAATCTTCCACTTCATTTCTTTATTTCACAAAGACATAAAGAAATTTAAAGTTCAATTCTAAATTTTTGGTGGGAGATAGAAAAATTAATACCATATTTGTGATTATTTTCACGTAAAATAAAAATTTCTAGTTCAATTTAAAATTTTATCAACGAAGTTAAGTAAAGCTAAATTTCTTTACTGAAATTTACCAATGAACACAATTCAATTCTAATTTCTCCAGAGAAAACAAAATCTTCCACATCAGTTCTTTATTTCACAAAGACATAAAAAATTTAAAGTTCAATTCTAAATTTTTCGGTGGGAGATAGAAAAATTAATACCATTATTGTGATTATTTTCACGGAAGATAAAAAGTTATAGTCCAATTTTAAATTTTCTCAATAAAGTGAAGAAAAGTTCATGTTCTTTACTGAATTTTACCAAAGAACACAATTCAATTCTAATTTCTACAGAGAAAATAAACATCTTCCACTTAAGTTCTTTATTTCACAAAGACATAATGAAATTTAAAGTTCAATTCTAAATTTTTCGGTGGAAGATAGAAAAAGTAATACCATACTTGTGAATATTTTCCCGGAAGATAAAAGTTCTAGTTCAACTTAAAATTTTCTCAACGAAGTGAAGAAAAGTTCAAGTTCTCTTCTGAATTTTACTAAGGAACACAATTCATTTCTAATTTCACCACAGAAAATAAAAATCTTCCACTTCAGATCTTTATTTCACAAAAGACATAAAGAAATTTAAAGTTCAATTCTAAATTTTTCGGTGGAAGATAGAAAAAGTAATACCATACTTGTGAATATTTTCCAGTAAGATAAAAATTTCTAGTTCAATTTAAAATTTTCTCAACGAAGTGAAGAAAAGTTCAAGTTCTCTTCTGAACTTTACCAAAGAACACACTTCAATTCTAATTTCTCCAGAAAAAATAAAAATCTTCCACTTCAGTTTTAAGGTCCCCAAAGAAATAAAGAAATTTAAAGTTGCATTCTAAATTCCTAGATTGAATATAGAAAAAGTAATACTATGACTGAGATTTTTTTCCATGTAGAACAAAAGTTTCACTTATTTATGAATTTTGTAAAATTCAGTTCTGATTTTTCTCCAAGAGAAGAAAAATTTAAAGTTCATTTCTAAATTTTTCTCTAGAAGATAGGAAAAGTTATACTACGATTGTGATTATTTTCCAGTGAAGATAAAAAGTTTCACTTTAATTCTAATTTTCTTAAGTTCACTTCCGATTTTTTGCAAAGAGATGAAAATTTTAAAGTTCTGTTCCAAATTTCTCATAGAAGATAGACAAAGTTATACATTGATTTGAATATTCGACATGAAGATAATGAGCATCACTTTAATTCTGAGTTTTCTCGAAGAAGTGCAAAATGTTCAAGTTCTCTTCTGAATTTTCTTAAAGAAGTAAAAAAGTTAGCTCAATTCTGAATTTTACCAATGAAAATGAAAAAAGCTTCCACTTCAGTTCTTAATTCCTCAAAGACATAAAAAATTCAAAGTTCTCTTTTAATTTTTCCAAGAAAATAAAGGCTCCACTTCAGTTCTGGTTTTTTCTCAAAGAGATGAAAAATTTAAAGTTCTATTCTAATTTTAAATTAAATTTTGGCTCCCTTGTCTTATGGATTTACCCATCAAATTTTTAAATTAGAAAAGGAGTGACGCGTTCTATTATTAAAGACAATCGTTCAAACTCCTTCATCTAACCTCCAAAACAATAGGTTAGGTTAAGTATAAATAAATATTAATAAATAAATAGAAACAATTCTACATGTTTAAGTTAGGTTAGGTTAGGTTAACTTATCATGAGTGCTCATGATAAATTAACCTAACCTTTTCCGGCGAGTATGGTTAGGTTAAGTTAGGCTAGATTAATTTAGGTTAGATCATGTTAGGTTAAGTTAGGTTAGGTTAGCCTACGGACGCTTCACTTAGGTTAGCTTAGGTTAGGTGAGAGACAGGCAAAAAGTTAGGTGTATGATTAGGTTAGATTAAGTTAGGTTAAGTTAGGTTAGGCTAGGTTAGCCTACGTACGCGCGCGTACTTAGGCTAAACTAGCCTAACCTCACTTAACCTAACCTAACTTAATCTAACCTAATCATACACGTAACTTTTTGCCTGTCTCTCACCTAACCTAAGCTAACCTAAGTGAAGCGTCCTTAGGCTAACATAGCCTAACTTAATCTAATCTGATCTATCCACATTTAATCTAACCTAACCTAACCATACTCGCCGGAAAAGGTTAGGCTAACTTATCATGAACACTCATGATAAGCTAACCTACCCTAACCTAACTTAAACATATAGAAATGTTTCTATTTATTTATTAATATTTATTTATACTTAACCTAACCTATTGTTTTGGAGGTTAGATGAAGGAGTTTGAACGATTGTCTTTAATAATAGAACGAGTCACTCCTTTTCTAATTTAAAAATTTGATGGGTAAATTCATAAGACAAAAGAGCCAAAATTTAATTTAAAATTAGAATAGAACTTTAAATGTTTCATCTCTTTGAAAAAAAAAACAGAACTGAAGTGGA